>NC_142953.1:2939887-2949887 GCF_046866305.1 Octopus bimaculoides | reverse complement strand
CTCAGTTGTCTGCTCCTGTGTCATAGATGACTAAAGTTCGATACGCCGGTGCACACAGTATGCATAAAGCATATTAAGTGCGTATATATGTTTATGCATTTGTCTGTATGTGAGTGCATCTGCGTGTATGTGTATGTGTGTATGCGTGTGTTTGTGCATGCGTATGCTGCTCTCCTCTTTGGTCTGCCATTAACACCACCACATCTCACGCGCTGCTTTCGATATGGTTGTTGTTTTTCGTCTCTAGTTGAGCCTGCATCTTTGTTAACATAGCTTGCATCCGTTGTATCTGTAAAGATTCAACAGAAAGAAAAAATATAAAAAGGGGTTTTCTTTTAGTAAAATAATTCTTTAATAATTACAGAATGAAAGATAAATATTAGCCATTTAAAAACACACACACACACACACACACAAAAAAAAAACTGTCAACTTCACTTGATCATTTCTTATTTGATGTCAAAATTTTCATCACTGCAACCTGGTCACTGACACAATTTCACAGCAATTGGTCTGAGATGAGACTATAGGTCAGTATACACATACACCTCAAAAATAAATAGACACTGCTCATTAGTATGATGCCCCAAGAGGAGTAAATCATTAAAAACTAGACAAGACATGTCTATTAAATACTAGATTAAGTATTTTAAAGCATCAAATGATACTATTTTGTTTAGAAATAAGTCTTTCAAAAATGATGGTGTCTATTTATTTTCGAGGTGTCTGGGTATATACAGGCTTTAGAGTTCTGAATATATTTTGTCTCCTTCTCATCTCCACGGTTCAGTGATTCTGGCTGTCATCATCTGGTGCTCACAGAAGGTCAGTTCATTTGGCTTTTGGTTGAAATTCATGTACCCTCTTTTTCTCCCTTCTCTCAGAGTAAGGGCTGTTGTGGGGACGAGGGCTCCTTTGGCATTATACTGCACAGCAGAATATATATATATATATATATATATATATCCATCCATGCATATACACACATATTAGTGCATCATGTTCAAATACATATTATGTGTGTGTGTGTGTGGCTGTATAAATGTTTACATTGTGCACTGAGCTATAAACAGTGATGGTTGGTGATATTTTTCCTGTAAACAAATCATCTGCTAGCTCTGCGCTTTCAAATATGAGTGGAATAAATAGTCCATTAATTAAAAAAAAACAGGTAAAGGTTAGTGACAAGTAGAACATCCAGCTGCAAAACAATGTAATCATCTGATCCATGCTAGCATAGAAACATAGGTATAAAATTAATCATCATTATTTAACCTCCATTTTCCATGCTGATATATATATACACAAACACACACACACACATATATACATACGCAAACACACACACATATATATATATATAATGAGGGGTATGTTTTCATACAATACACTTTACCAGAAGTTTTTGACTCAGGCCCAACAGAACTTTCCACTCCTAAGTTCTTGTTTTATTAACCAAGTAACCAAAGCAAAGATGATACTGTGTAGACTGAGATATCCCTGTTAACAAGCCCCCTGATATTTAAACTAGTGTTAACATTTATAGCATGCAAATCAGTAGCTCCAGAAAACTGGAGCTACTGCAATTGTCAGGTATATAAACAGATTGGCTGATTGTTCATATATCTATCTATCTATATATATATATATATATAAATACATCATATAGTATATACCTGTTAGCTTACCAGTAAAGCATGTTCACTTTCATACACACACACACACATGCATCGATAGATAGATATATAGGCACAAACACAGTTAAGAAGTTCAGTCCCTTGTGTGGCTCCTTGAGCAAGTTTCATCTCCTATAGCCCTAGGCTGACCAAAGCCTTCTAAGCGCATTTTGTAGATGGGAACTGAAAGAAGCCTATCTTTGTATATGTGTGTGTATGTGCATGAGTGTATGTGTGTGTGTGTGTGTGTGTACGTGTCTAAGAGTTTGTTTACATTTGTGTGCTGTGTGAAAGTCATTATGTGTTGTGCTGTTGGTCACTGCTCTTGTAAACAAATTGTTTACTTGCAGCTTGTGTTTGTAGATATGAGAGATACGAGTTCCTTTACCTGACAAACAGGTAAAAGTTACGAACAGAAAGAGAACACGGTTGTATAAACAATGCCTTGATAATATATCCATCTGACTCATGCAAGCACAGAAAAAATAGATGTTAAAAATGAATGAATAAACAAACAGTATATAAAAGAATTCTCTTGAGACATTCATCAAAAGCCCTCTTGATACTCAGAGTTCTACATTCAAAGTAGCATCACCATATTCCTATGAACTGGTAACAAAAAGAATATATACTGTCATATATTCTTTGAGGTAATTTATTGTAAGTACAGAGTATATGACCTCTTCATTTACTGTATTCACGGCAGTAAAAAACCCAAACAAATAACCCCCAGTTAATAGCTTCTGTTTATATATATATATACATATATATATATATATATATATATATTTACACACGTGCTGTTGGTGATTTCTTTCCCATCTTTGGACTTTTCCCTTTCTCCTTTCCAACAATGAGCGATGCTTGAAACGTTAGAAGTTCTCTCTTTTTACAGAGCGTCAAACTAATACATTCCTTGTGCACATCTTCGTTGTCTGCTGTTGTTAATTTTATTGTTCATTTATTTGAATTGACTATATAAGTATATATATAAAACAAACTTATTTTATTCTGCATGGGGAGAAATATAGGAAAAAGAAGTTGAAAATGCACTTGGAGTCTTTCGGATGGTTTATTGTTAAAGGTTTAACTGGTTTCACAGATTTTTCTGATTTTCAAAAGTTGATTGAGATAGAAAGATGGGGGAAGTGGTGATAGGGAAGGCTATGCCACAACTGTCCAGCTTACTTTTAGTTCAGTACATGTTTATTGTACTTTTAGAAGAAAAGGGGTGACAGTGATTTCGGAATATTGGTTTGCTTGTCTTCATTTGACAGTCTGATGAAGGCTGAGCAGGTTGAAGCATTGAAGTCTCTAAAAACACTATTCTTGTTAAAGAATAATATATATATATATATATTTATATATATATATATATATATATATATATATATATATATATATATATGTATATGTATGTATGTATATATTTAATATAGTTATTTGAGAAGGAAAATAAAGAGAAATTAAGTCTGAAAGTTACAGGAGACCAATAAGTCAACAGTTCAAACAGTAAGAACAAAAAAATGTAGATTCACTAACATTCAATAGAATAACTAACAGAAACATAGCAGAATTACTTCATGTACCAAAGAGACATGCTTAAAATTGAATGAGACAAAGGCAGGAAACAATAAAAACAAAAATAATTAAATAAATGAATAAATAAAAAGGAAGAAAAAAAAACAGAGCAGAGAAGAATGAAGTCCCATTTCTTATGTGAGGTTTATAAAAACTTAATAATAGAAACTAAGTTTTAAACAGATGCAGTGGAAGTCTGTCAGTGAGGATAAGAAAATAACTTCAAGTGGAGAATGTAGCTGAGTGCTACTTACGAAGAATGATACCAGTAACATGCACTGATTTCACTCATCTGCACATACATACATATACATACATACATACATACATATATATAAGATGGAAAAAGTTGCCAGCAGACAGCTACAGGACTTGAAGCTGTATTCCTCAGATACTGGCTTGAGTACTACTCTACCATTAAACTAAACAGCCCACTGACAACAATCACTGTCAATTCTAACTACTGAAAATTGAGATTGAGCGAGCTTTTGCCCTTTTGCTCGTTATGGGGACGTAAACACACCAACATCGGTTGTCAAGCAATGGGGGAGGGTGAGCAAATATGGATACACAAACTTATACATACATACATATATATATATATATATATATATATATATATACATACACAACAGGCTTCTTTCAGTTTCTGTCTACCAAATCCACTCACATGGCTTTGGTCGGCCTGAGGCTATAGTAGAAGACACTTGTCCAAGGTGCCACACAGTAGGACTGAACCTGCAACCATGTGGTTGGGATGCAAGCTTCTTACCACACAGCCACTCCTGCGCCTGTATACACACCTATCGCTTAACAACCGATGCTGGTGTGTTTATGTCCCTGTAACTGAGCAGTTCGGCGAAAGACGCCAATAGAATAAGTACTAGGCTTACAAAGAATAAGTCCTGGGGCTGATTTCTTTGACTAAAAAAAAACCCTTTAAGGCGGTGCTCCAGCATGGCCGCAGTCAATTGACTCAAACAAGTAAAAGATTAAAAGAATATGGGAAGTGCAACTGTCACTAGTTTTAAATGAGTTTCTATCAAAGATTTTCCTTTTGTTGCGAGTTGACTGGCAAATGCTTGACTGTTAAGGCTACAAACTGCTCACCTAACACACACATGCGCACAATACACATCTAACTCATGCACGCACACTAAATCATGTACATACATACACACACACACACACAACACAATACCAGTGAAATACTGCAACAGATTAGTCCCTGTTGGTTCAGTAATAAAAGCTTCGGATCTTTTTTAAAACGGGGGCCACATTTTTCATTAATGTTTTACGTAGTGTTTTTGGTACGGAAAGACTTTCAAACTTCGTATACTTATCTATTTTGTGTTATAGAACAGAAAAATATTTTTGTATTCGAATTTATTTCATGTAAAAAATTGTCTTATTTCGATAATTTCAACCAATCACTGACGTCCACTCAGCCGATATACATTAAGTGCCGACTACATAAACAAACGATTCTTCGTTTTATTTGCTTTTTTCATTTTAAATTTGCTTTAACCCTAACCCTAACCCTAACTCTAACCCTAACCCTAACCCTAACCCTAGGGTTAGGGTTAGGGTTAGAGTTAGGGTTAGGGTTAGGGTTAATTGTTTCAGAATCGTTTGTTTATGTAGTCGGCGCTTAATGTATATCGGCTGAATGTACGTCAGTGATTGGTTGAAATTACAGAAATACGACAACTTTAACATGGAATAATTTATGGATTTCTTTTTTTTTTAAGAAGACTAAGAGAAAAAGATGTTTTATATGACACATTCTACCAGTGTTCCAAGTTTCAAAGTGTTTCGTTAATGAAAAATGTGGCCCTCGTTTTAAAAAAGATCCGACTTGCTTCTCAGTTGATGATTGTCTAAACTGCAATTCACAGAGCCAGAAGATAACCTGCAGCAGTTTGTTTTATGCTTCTATGAACAGAAAATGTATTAGAAATAACAAGGTTGGTGAATGTGTGTGTGTGTGTAGTAGTAGTAGCAGCAGTAGTAGTTGTAGTAGTAGTAGTAGTTGTGTGTATGTAGCTATCTATTTATCTAAGTATCTGCATATATGTAAGTATGCCTGAATATATATGTGTGTGTGTGTGTGTGTGTGTAAGCACATATATAATGTATAGATTTATGTATATCTATGTACATATGTGTGCATGAATTTGTGTGTGTGTGTATATATGTATGTATGTATATATATATATATGTGTATATATGTATATATATATATATATATACATATATATATACATACATATATATATAATACATATACATACTTAGCTATACAGTATATATATATATATATATATTTATATCTATACATGCGCACACATATATATCTATGTATGTATTTGTATATATATACATATATATATACATATATATATATATGTATGTATGTTTTATGTATATATGCATGTATGCAAGTATGTATACATGCATATATATGAAGGCCGAGTGTCAGTCGCATATATTTGGCATGTGAGAAACTTCTTTCTAAATTAGTTTTTGAACCTTGAACTTTTATTATTTGAATGATAAATTCATTCTCTGAACTTTAAATATGTCTTTCTCAATTCTATCTCCTCACAGGGCACAGGCACAGTAAGAAGTTTACTTCCCAACCACAGGCTTTTAGGTTCAGTCCCACAGCATGGCATCTTGGACAAGGGTCTTCTACTATAGCACTGAGCCCAGCCAAAACCTTGTAAGTTGATTTAGTTGACATTTTTTTTTTGCATGATGTAATCGGTGTAGTCATAAAAAAACATGTTTGAAACAGCTGTAGTGAAGCTCAACCCATTTGTGTTTTTCCTGAATGAAAACACTACATCTGTATACTTATATAAATGTGTATATTAATTTGTTCACATGCGTGTATATGTAACTGTTAGGTCATGTCTGTATATACATTGATATAGGTGTGTGTGTGTCTGTATACAATGTATACACGGATATGCTAATCCTGATTCTGACTTGGTGGTGTCCTTATAATTAAAATACCTTGATTCAAATGATATATATATATATATATATATATATATGTATATATATATATATATATATACACGTACATATATAACAAGGGCAGTAAGAAGCACCAGCTTTGCTAAAAATAGGAGTAAAAAATACTCCAAAGCCACAAGAATTAGATGCAGTGTAGTTTAAACTTCATTCGTTGGGTTTTTTTTTAAAGGGAGAATTTCAGCTGCTATTTCTAGCAGGCTGAGTGATTTTTTGGAAGCATCAGCAGAATAGTGGGGTTTGGTGAATGAGAGCGGAGGGTCTCAGACCCTTCTTTTCAAATGCTAATATACAAAACTCAAGGGGTGAAAGATACCCGATAGATATTAGAGAGAGAGAGAGACAGAGACAGACAGACAGACAGACAGAGTAAGTGAGTGAGAGTAAATGGGAGAAAGAGAGAGAGAATTTTATCACTTGGAGAGAGAAGTAGCAAAACATTATCATCATCATCATAATCCTAATTATTGTCATCATCCACATTATCGTCATCATCATCATCAACAAAAACAGAAGATCAACAATTTCATGCAAGGGCAGCAGCTAAATAAATACTGGTTTTCTGATTATACATACATATATATATATATATATATATATATATATATATGTATATGTATATGTATATATATATGTATATGTATATATATATGTATATGTATATATATATGTATATGTATATATATATGTATATGTATATATATATGTATATGTATATATATATGTATATGTATATATATATGTATATGTATATATATATGTATATGTATATATATATGTATATGTATATATATATGTATATGTATATATATATGTATATGTATATATATATGTATATGTATATATATATGTATATGTATATATATATGTATATGTATATATGTATATGTATATATATATGTATATGTATATATATATGTATATGTATATATATATGTATATGTATATATATATGTATATGTATATCTATATATATGTATATGTATATATATATGTATATATATATATATATATATATGTATATGTATATATATATGTATATGTATATATATATGTATATGTATATATATATGTATATATATATATATATATATATATGTATATGTATATATATATGTATATATATATATATATATATGTATATGTATATATATATGTATATGTATATATATATGTATATGTATATGTATATATATATGTATATGTATATATATATATATATATGTATATGTATATATATATATATATGTATATGTATATATATATATATATATATATGTATATGTATATATATATATATATATATATGTATATGTATATATATGTATATGTATATATATATATATGTATATATATATATATATATATATATATATATATATATGTATGTATGTATATATATACAAACACACAGACATACATAATACATTTTCGATCCTTACAACATACAAGGAAACAGTTGATTTGTAAAGAAATGGCCAGTCTTAACCTCTTTATTGCTTTATTATAACTAAACATTTTATTTTATTCTGCGTTTTATTCTTTAGTTTGTCCAATACTTTCTTCCTTAAATTCTGACCATTAGACAGAATAGAAATTTACAGTCGATATTATTTTTTTTTATATTTATGTGTTTTGTATTTTGATTGTAATTGTATCTTGTCTGCCTGCCATGGTGTCTATGGTTTTAGTTTCATCTGTGAATGGCTGGGAATGACACATCACTTTGGGTGTACATTATCAAACTAATCCCTTTGTCTGTTCTTGTTTGTCCCCTCTATGTTTAGTCCCCTGTGGGCAATGAAGAAATATATATATATATATATATATATATATATATATATATATATGCGAGGGAAAGTCAAAAATTCTCTGCACTTTCCCCATAACATATCCGTATTATTGTCACACTGCCTTCTGCGCATGCATACTTATAGTTGGTACTATTGTGGTCATGTGATTGAAGTTTAAGCCCGATTGCACCACTTTTCTTTCTGGCTTGATACAGTGTAAGCATGGCCACTCCACTAGCAAAGTATATATATATATATATATATATATATATATATATATATACATATATATATATATCAAGTTAAAGGGTAGAGAAAACAACACCCAAGAAGAGGTGTGTGTGTGTGTGTGTGTGTGTGTGGGAATGTATGTATATTTGCATATAGGAAACAGTAAACAAATGACAAATCTATGGAAATAAATAAAACAAGCAAATTAAACAAACACAAAAGTATATATATATATATATATATATATATATATATATATATATATATATATATAAGAAATAAAAAATAAACAAACAAAACTCAGAGTAGGAGGAAGAGGGAGGGAAAGAGAGGCATGAATGAGAGAGAAAAAGAGAGAGAAGAGATATGTGAGGAGGTTGTGCTGAGAAGAAATGGAAAGAGTGAATAATCCTAAAAGATGCCAGCAATGTGTAACATCGATAAGCCATGGTGAAGTGCTGTAGTGAGAATGGTGAATGGTGACGGCGGTGCAGATGGCGGTGCAGATGGCGGTGCAGAAATGTGTGCATGTGTGTAAACGTATATGTATGTATGTGCATGTGCAAATATATTTATATATATATATATATTTGCACACACAGATACACACTCATATATATGCACACTCATATACAAATTACATGCATTTACACACACACACACACACACACACACATATATATATATATATATACATGGATACCCTTGGTATTAAGACAGGCATCCAGCTGTAGAAACCATGCCAAATCATTCTGGAGTCAGGTGCAGCTCCCCAACTTGCCAGCTTGGGCCACACCATCCAACCCATGCCAGCATGGACAACATAATTAAATAATGATGATATGTGTGTGTGTGTATAAATATATATATATCTATATATATATATATATATGTGTGTATGTATGTATGAATGTATGCATTTGTTGCTATCAGTAGTGTTGTCTATTCTGCACTTCACATAGTTGGTCCTTAATGCCTGTCTCTATCTTCAGGTCACTCCTCCTCATTTATAGCCATCGGTCTTCTGTATCTGTCTTGGCATCCACATCTCTTGTAAACTGACTGTACATTTTCTTTTCCTTCCATGTTTATTATTATTATTATTATTATTATTATTATTTCTATTATTATCATCATTATTATTATAAAGTAATTCAAAATGGTAAAACAAGACAACAAAATTTCAATGATGATAAAAAAGGTAAAAATAAATGAATAAAAGAACTTCTTTGCAGCTATATATTTAAGTGAAGATAGGTCAGATGGTATGGCACAACCACTGGTTAGCTGGTATGACATAGATATATCCAGTGGAAAGATGGTATGGACAAAAGCAATGGTCAATTTGTGTAACGCACACACTGGTTAGATGGTATGACAAAGCTACTTGTGAGGTGGTATGGAGAAGCCACAGATGGTATGACAGCCACAATCACAGACAGTATAACAAAACCACTCATCAGTTGGTATGACAAAACCACTTGTCAGATGGTATGGTGAAGCCACAACCACAGATGGTATAACACATAACCACAACAACAGCCACAACCAATGGATAGATGGTATGGCACATAGCCACAACCATTGGTTAGATGCTATGACCCCTAACCAGTGGTTAGATAGTATGACACAGCCACAAGCATTGGTCAGATGGTTTGACACATACTACCACTGGTT
>NC_142953.1:2922387-2934887 GCF_046866305.1 Octopus bimaculoides | reverse complement strand
TGCTGCTGTTGTTGTTGTTACTGCTGTTGCAGTGACGTTGATATTTCGATATTGATGTTGTGTGTGTGTGTGTGTGTGTGTGTGTTTTTTTTTTTTTTTTTTTTTTTGATATAATTAAGAAATTTGAAGAAAATAATAATAATAATAGTAATAAAAATACTGAAAAACAACAATAACAACAAGAAGGAGAAAATATATAACATGGATAAGAAAGATGCCAGCCGCTAGAAAAATAAAGCAGATTATATATAATAATAATAATAATAATAATAATAATAATAATGATAACAGTGATAAGAACAATAACAACAACAATAATTATTATTATTATCATTATTACTATCATTATTATTATTTCCCCCTTTTTTAGAAAAAAAACTTATTAATCGAAACGTTAGTAAAACAAAAGGCTTGATAAGGCAGGCCTCTTTTCTTTTACATATATATGTGTATATATATGTGTGTGTATATATATATATATATATATATATATATATGTATATACAGAAAGAGGCAGCTTTAGCAGAATAGAAAGGAGATAAGCGTTAATGAGATTAGCGATAAAAAAAGGAATATGATACCAATTATGATTTTGAAGAATAATAATGATAATAATAGTATAAATGATGTTATTTAGATTAAAATGAACCCAAATATGAATAGAATCCCAAAAACATCAACATCATATTATATATAAATGTGTGTGTGTATTTATATATATATATATATATATATATATATATATATATATCGAAATATATTTACTCACACATATATGCATACATATGTCCATACACGCACACACACACACACACACACATATATATACATATATACACATACATTCACACACAGAGATATATCATCATCATCATTATTTGATGTCCGTTGTCCATGCTGGCATGGGTTGGACGGGTTGACCAGAGCTGGTAAGCTGAAGGGCTGCACCAGGTTTCAGTCTGATTTACCATGGTTTCTACAGCTGGATGCCCTTTCTAATGCCAACCTCTCCAAGAGTGAAATGGATGCTTTTAATGTGCCACCAGCACGGTTGCCAGTTATGTGACACCAGCAATATATATACTTGTTTGTTTATTTGATATGCATGACAGGCTCCTGCACAATTTCCATGAAAGACATTCTACTCACAAAGCATTGGTGAACTTTAGGCTATAAAAGAAGACACTTGCCTAAGTAGCCAAACATCAGGATTGAACCTAAAACCACATAGAAGCAATGTAAATTGCTTAACAGGGCAATCATGCCTGCATCTGATCAACTGAGATTTGTAATGCTTAAAATCAGTTGCAGTATTTCAGTGAGTTTACAACATGGCAAGCTTTAGCCGAAGATCTTCAATAAGGTAGAAACATGTCTGGAATTGTCTCCTAAATCTTGGTGGCAAATGTGTCATTGTATAATATTTTATCCTACCTCAGTTTTTAAAGGTGAGCTTTCATTCACTTAAATCATACATAAACACTATTTACATACATACAATACACACACATGCATACATACATACATATATATATATATATATATATATATATATATATGTACACACATGCATATATATAGTATATATATATATATATATACATACATATAATATGATGATGACGAAGGCAATGACGATGATGACGATGATGGTGACAGTGATAATGGTGGTGGTAGTGAGAGAGAAAAAGTAGAAGACCTGAAGTCATGTGACAGAAAGAAACACATGTGACATGATAAAAGTTACAAAAAAACAAAACAATAAACAACAAATGTGACACCAAAAAAAAAAAAACCCAAAATTCATTCCGAACTATCACAAAAAAATATAAACAAGTTGTGTGTATGTGTGTGTGTGTGTGTGTGGATATATAGGGCTGTGTGTGTGTGTGTGTATGTGTATAAATGTATGTATGTATAACAGTGTGTAATTAGTTGTTTTGAAATAAACGTATGTCGTGAGTAAGTAAGGGTTGTAAAACACTTAGAAAACCATGCAATGTTGATGAAAATAGAGTTGATGGTGGTGGTCATGGCGGTGGTGTGTATGTGTGTTGTAGAGGAATGAGATTGTGAAAAAAAAGAGCATTATTATTATTATGTATGTTGTTTTCAATATTTACATATGAAGCTCTTTGTTTGGAAGCTTGGGTGGATGGGGGTGGAATAACGAGGACACAGGAGTGGGTCTGACCCTCTACCCCACCATTGGTATTTACCTATCCTTAAGGTCTTTTGTTGTAGTGTAACCTCACTCCTGGGATGCCTTTAATTAGGGAGTTTTCTTGATTAGGGGTTCCTTTTTGAATAATGTTATTATTATTATTATTATAATTGCCTTTGCACAGCTTCTAACGCTGGAGATGTACTACAGTGTCAGCTGTTCACTAGCAGTGAACTAAGGTAACACCTCTTATTTTTCGAGCCCCTTCTGGAGTATTCGAGCGGTTCCAAGCAGTGCTGTTTTCTGCAAGTGCTCCACCCTTATTGCAGCCCCTATTTGTTCCACATACTTCTCGAGATTTTTGCTCACTGTTCCCAGGGCTCCGACAATTGTTGGTACTACTGCTACCTTTTTCATCGACCACAACTGCTTAACCTCCCAAGCTAACCTGTCATATCTCTCGACTTTTCTTTCTTCCTCATCACAAACCTTGTTGTCAGCTGGGCATGCTATATCTATGATCCAGCATAGATATACTATATCTATGATCCAGCTGGGCATGCTATATCTATTGATCCAGATTAAGACTATGTCCGGCTTCGTATTCTCAATCTCATGGTCGCACTGAATCATAAAATCCCATAGGATCTTTGCATTTCTATTTCCGACGATGCCTCCAGGTTTGTGGTCGTACCAATTTTTTGCTCTGTCAAGTCCATACTTGTTGCAGAGTGTCCAATGGACGGGTGAAGGCTTGGGGTGGGGACAGAGGTAGGTGGGGACAGGGGCAGGTGGGGGCAAGGTAAGATTATATATATATATATATATATATATATATATATATAATATACATATACATATACAGATACATATATGTATATGTCTATATATATATAAATATATATATATATATGATATATACATATATGTATATATTTATAAAGGTGTATGTCAATGTATTGGAAACCATAAAGGTACCTGCTCCTCACGGAAGGCCGATGGTTCGGGGATCTAGTAAATCTGGAACGGATAAACAAGAGATTTAGTTTTCATTTTTAATGTTGTTAGTTATCATAATAATAATAATAATAATAAAAGTAATTAAAAAAAATAATGATAAATAAATAATTAATAATAAGAGTGGTAATGGTAAAGACGATGGATGATGACGACAATAATAATAATAATAATAATAATAATATTGATATGAATAATAGTACTACTAATGATAATGTTAAAGATGGTTATGATACTATTGACGATGATAATGATAATAATGAATATTTTTTAAGTTAGTATTTATGAGTAAACATGAACAATAAAATATATGGAATTTAGCTGCATGACACCCAATAAGATGTGACAAGTATAGGGACAGTACATTACACCTCATATATATATATATATATATATATATATATATATATATATATATATATAGTGTTTGTAGTTGCTGTTTAGGGGTGGATTTCGGATACAAGTGAACATGATATTGTAGTCAGCATCAAAAGGAGATAATTACTTTTTTTTTTCTCTTTATCTCCAAAAATATGAACTTTAATTAAAAGTTTAATATTATGTAATATTAAAGTCAAGGAAGTAAATTAAGATTCTAAGAGAAAAATCAGTCTTGTATTACATCTTCCCTTTACAACTTGGATTTTTTTTTTCAACCCTGGTGGACAGGGGTTAAACTGTTCAAACCTTGAAGAGAATTAGGGGGAAAAAAAACAACATTTATGACTTTAAAAGAAAATTACAAATTTGTAAAAAAAAAAAAAAATTGTTGTGAATCTGAAATAAAAAAGGAATTATTAATGAACATAACCTTCCTTTGTGACAGTATTTTTAGACTAGAAATTATACATATAATTAAGTGTGTGTGTGTGTAGTGAAGTTCAAAATGGTACTCAGTGGTTTGAAGTGAGAGACGACTGGCACTTCCTATGTAGTTATTCAAATTTCACACTCTTGGTTCTGAGACAGGATACGATTTGGCATATGATAATGAAATAACAAGATGTGAAGAACCAGCTGTCATAACCACGTGGTCATGTGATCAACCAGATTATCAGACGTTATGCATTGCTGGTCACATTGTGCTTTGCATTGTTTTACCTTTCAAATGATGCCACCAGGCAAAATATTATACAATGACATGCCACCAGGTTGGGTGCCAGTTACATGGTACTAGAATTGACCATGACTACGATTTCACTTGGCTTGATGGGTCTTCTCAAGCATGACATATCGCCAAAGGCCTCAGTCACTAATCCTTACTTCCGTGAGGCCCAATGTTCGAAGGGTGCTTTTTACGTGCTACCAGCATGGGTGTCAGTTACAAAGGTTCCCATGGGAAAGTCATAAAAGGTTTCATTGAGAGTTAGCTTGTGTATAGGTCTGATTTCAATGCATAAAATAGATGAGAGATAAATCTCCTGGACAGGATGCTAGTCTGTTGTAAATAACATTCTCTCATTGATCTGATCCGGTAACTACTCTTGACAACTGGATTAGCTGAAGCAATCTTGAATACAGAGCTTTGTTGAGAAAGACAATAAAATTCTGACAGTGGAATATATCTACATGTAAACACACACACAAACAAACATACACAAAGTGTGTGTAAGAACATGTATACACAAGTAGAGCAAGGAAAATATGTGTACAGGTAATATATATATGCATAGGTAATACAGAAAGGTAATATATACAGCACTGTGCAGGCAAATATATACATACATATACATGTACATATACATATGTATACATATATATATATATATATATATATATACACACACACACAGTCTACAAGAAATTAAAAAGAAAAGCATGTATACACATCACAGCATGTGTGAAAAATATGTGTAAATATACACAAGACAGGCATGTCAAATAATGAATAATGTGTGAACATTTATATACATCCTACAAATAGAAAATGTGGACAGTTGCTGTGAGGCTGAGTGGCACCAGACAACCAGATGACAAAATAGAAAATGCATCAACACAGATCTGAATAACAGGGTATATATATATATATGTGAATATATATGATATATATGCAGCATATGATGAAAACGTGAATAAAATATATAATACACCATGAGTGATGTGACTGAGAACACACACACACACACACACACACACACACACACACACAGATACACACATACGCACACTTCAAAGGTGATGACTAACTTACAGAGCAGTGATTCTCAACCCTTTTTTTTTTTGTCTATGGACCCCTTTGATTCCTGTTCTTCTCTACTGGACCCTCGAAGCTATTCCATGTTTAACCCTTTTGTTACCAACAGATCTTAGGGTCTGAAGGTACACCTTAAAGGTATCCTTTATGGCGAGAAACCCTAGGTAACCCTATAAACCGGCCTCCACTAGCAATATATATATATATATAGATATATAAGCAGTCTGATGATGACTTAATAAGCTGAAACTTCAAAGTCACTGTCAATAATATTCTTGTTTAAGAATAATATATATATATATATATATATTTCATTTTTTCATTCTCTCTCTGTTGAAGAGCGTAAGCTCAAAACATAAAGGAGTTTTTCATTTTTCCTGAGCATCAAACTACTACACTTGCTTGTTGTTCATACTCCTGTCTTCATCTTTTTTTTTCTATAGATTTCAACTATATATATATATATATATATATATATATATATATATATATATTTATATTTATATTTATAAAAAGTGTTTAATGAAAAGAAAGAAGCACTTTCATAAACAGGAAAGTGTTGATAAAAATATGCTAGCAATATTATTAAATGATTTTTTTTGGCAAAAGTGAGGAAACAAAGGAGACCATAGTTGAGAGTGGAATTGTATGGATAAATACACTGATAGATACAAGGTGAATGGTAAACCGAAAAACCAAATCAATATTCTATAGGGTGGGTGATGAATAACAGGAAAAGAGAGGTGAAGAAAAATATATATAAATAAAAACATAAATAGGGATGCATATAGAATAATTGGTGATTGAAAGTATATAAAAATAAAGGTGGTGGATTCGATGTGGACGGGCATGGAAGGATATATGCATAGTGATATGAATTGAATGGTTGTTGAATGAAATATAATAAAAAAAATTTTTTAAAAACAGTACTGAAAAGAACAATATAGGAATATACAGAGAGACAGAGAAGGTATTGGGTTTTAATTAAATACGTATTGTTGGAGTTAATTAATATATTAATGAGAGTCGTTGAGTTAGGATGATGTATCTTACAATAACATACAAGACAACAACAACAGTAACAACAACAACGATGATGACAACAAGCAGAACAAAAACATGGGTGATTTTTTTTAATTGTCTTTCGAGAAATATGTTAGGATTGTTTATTGAAGTTAATTAGGTATTGATGAAGTCATAACGATTACTCTTTAATTAAAGATTAGGTTTATAAAGTATAAAATACTCCTTAGTCAAGGGACTACAGATTATAAAGTATAGAATACTCCTTAGTCAAAGGATTAGAGATTATAAAGTATAGGATATTCCTTAATCAAGGGACTAGGGATTATAAAGTATAGGATATTCCTTAATCAATGGATTAGGGATTATAAAGCAGTGTTACTCAACCATTTTTTGCTTGATCCTCGTAACCATTCGATGGATATAAAAAAAAACATCCGACTGTATTTATTATAATTAAATATTATTAGGAATTGTATAAAAAATATACTTTTTCAATGTACAAAATATTTCAAATTTTTTTTAATACAATTCTTAATAATATTTAATTATTAAATAGGAATTTTTTAAACATTGTAGGGCTATGGGGGGGGGGGGAGGTCCACGTAAGGAAAATAGGAATCAAAGGGGTCTATAGAAAACCCCAATTTAGATAATTTTGCACCTAATATGGGGAGAGGGGAAATCTATTTCTGACAATGGGGTACAGGTTGAAAATTTAGGATTCTCTTTTGTTTATAGTCTACGAACTTCGCTTTAAGGGTAAGGGCAGGAGGGAGGGAAATCTGGGGGGAGTGTCTCACCTATTAAACACTGCAGAGACCAGAGAGAGACCCTGGCTCAGTCCAGGGGGCCAGGTTGGTCTGTGAAGAGAAAAGGACAGATATGATGGGATAAATGACCGCTGCCACTTGACCACCATCACCACCACCACCACCACCACCGCCACTACCATACCAACACCAACACCACCACAAACATTACCTCCACCACCACCACCACCACCACATGAACACAGATCTAGGACACACACACATGGACAGATATTGGTTAAGTCACCGAACAAACTTATATGGGGGCTTAAAATAGAAACATGTAAACAGACAAATAGACACACACACACACACACACCTTATTATTTTAACTTGTTTCAGTCATTGGACTGCAGCCATAGTGGGGCATTTTCTTGGAGGGTTTTAGTCAAATGAATCGACCCCCTGTACTTATTATTTTTTAAAGCCTGGTACTCATCATAGTTGATTATACTGACCCCAGTACACATCATCATCATCATCATCATCATCATCATTTAATGTCCATTGTCCATGCTGTCATAGGTTGGACGATGCTGACTAGCTGAAGGGCTATTCAGGCTCCCTGTCTGTTTTGGTATGATTTCTACAACTGGATGCCCTTCCTAATGCCACTTTACAGAGTGTACCAGGTGCTTTTGCACAGCACCAGCACAGGTGTTTTTTATGTGGCACCAGCACCTTCGAGCCCACAAGATTAGGGATGCTCTCAGCTGGAGAGGGTTGCAAGGGACAAGCCTGTATGCAAGGGCAACCATGCCTTTACTTAGCTTGACCTGTCTTTTCAAGCACAGCAAACCACCAGGGGTCTCGCTCCCCTGTATAATGGTGTGGATGTTGGTGGTTATGTCGGGTTATCAGTCATTTAGTTGCAAGGCATAAACAGAATGCTAGAAGTAATATGAGGCCATCACAACTGGTCGTATACATTGTATGACAAAGACTTTGAGAGATCATGTCTCACAAACACATAAGTAAACAATCAAAAAGAAAAAAAATATATTAAGACTGAGTGGCCTTGGTGTGAATGCTTTTAACCATAGGCTTGTTAGACCAGACCTGATATGCTGGCAACAAGAGCAGAGGTAGTAGTGGTGTGGGTAAACGACAACAACAATTATGACAACAACAGCTCTAATGAGAGCAGAAATAACAGCTTCCGACATCAACGTTACACAACCACAAACATAGAGCGTGGCGGGAGGGGGAGAGGAAGTAAGGAGAGGGAGTAGGAGGAGAGTTGATTCAAACAGCTCCCATCGTATTACTGGTACACATAATGTTCAGAGAAGAGCGAACTACAAAGCTGACGTTGAGACAACAACAAAAACAACAACAGCAAAAAAAAAAACACAAATAAACAAAAACAACAACGTTAGTGGCAATGATAATGATGATGATGATGATGATAATAAGAATATTATCATTGTTTGAAATAACATGGAAAATAATGTCAATAATGGATTGTCATAGTAACAATGAGGAGAACAACAAAAACATACACATTAATAATAATATTTTGATAAGGACACAGATTTTGGGCAACAGAAATAACCAAGTGCCAGTGATAATAATAATAATAATAATAATAATAATAATAATAATAATAATAACAATAATAATCCTTTCTGCTATAAGCACAAAGCCTGAAATTCGGAGGAGCAGGGTAGTCAATTACATCACCCCAGTATGCAACTGGTACTTAATAATAATAATAATAATGATAATAATAGTAATTACAATAGTTATAATAATGATAGTAATAATGATAATTATAATAATAATAATGATGGTAATTAATAATGAGGACAATGATAATGATGATGGCAATAATGTTAATAATGAATTTTAGTGTCTAACATTGGCATGAGACCACTTTAGGGGAAGGATAAAGGGCAAATATGATCTTAGTGGGATTTGAACTCAGAATGTAAAGATCCAGAGTAAATACTGCCAGGCATTTTGTCCGACGCTCTACCAAATGATGACAATAATAATAATAATAATAATAATAATAATAATAATAAGAGTTGTGGTGTTGATTATGATGGTGATTATGGTGATGGAGTGTGAAGAGTGACTCACTTGCGTTCCTTGCCGGTCTTCATTTGGTCAGCTAAATATGTGGCTCTGTAGTTTTCGTAGTGAACATCAGCAGTAACATCCTTCAGGTCTTGCATGTGGGTACTGGTGGGAGGAGACACAAAAATTAATCAGAACTATAACAACAACAACAACAACTACAACAACAGCAGCAGAAACAACTACAGTCTCTGCACATAAGAGTTGGGGAGTTAAACTATGACAGCCTCTGACCTCCAGTCCATCCTCATATCTCTATCAGACATACACCCACCACCATCTGGGTCCACCCTGCACTTCTGTCATATCACTTCCATCCATACACCCCAGCATCCATGTCTTACATACCATCTCTGTTCAGGCCTGTTTTGCATCCTATCTTACACAACATACTACAATGAGGTCCACCTTGCACCCAGCCTTACATACCCTCTCTCTCTCCGTACCACCCCTACATTTCTGTCTTATATACCCTCTACCATAAAGCTCACTCAAGGCTCCACCACGAGCCATAATGATATACTAAAAATTCATCATAGCATTCTTCACTTGAGTGTGTGCACGGGGCCCCTCTCTTGATGCAGTGCCCCTTCTTGATGTGGGACCCTCTCTTGGTGTGGGGCCCTTTCTTGGTGTGGGTCCCTCTCTTGGTGCAGGGCCCTCTCGTGGTGCAAGGCACAATTTGAACAAATCTGTCTAATTGGCATAAACCCATCCCTGGACCCTGTCTCTACTCTGTCTCACATTTCTCACTTACAACAGAAATAAAAATGAAAAGCTAGATGATGTTACCTAATCAACATTTGTCGGAGACGAATGAAGTCACAGTGGTTGGGGTTGTCGACTGGAAAGTAACGAAAGAAAATAAATAATACATATATCATACATGTGTGTGTGTGTGTGTGTGTGTGTGTGTGTGTGTGTGTGTGTGTGTGTGTGTGTGTGTGTGTGTGAATATAAGCAAATATTTGTTTTATTAGAAGTGTTGAAATGTGTATTCGATGGTTGTAATGCATGTGCCTAGGGTACCCTTATCAAACGAGTAGTCATGATGGATATATTGGGTTTCGTATATTTGTACCCTAGTGTCACTTTGATGGCATGCACTGCTCTCTCACTCACTCAATAATGATAATAATAATAATAATAATGATGATCAATACAGGAGTTTAAGAATTGGTAAAAATTACTTCATTATAATTGAGGAGTTGTGAGGTGAGAAATTCATTTAAAAAAAAAATAAATGAAAGAAAAACGGAACCCCCCCGCCCAAAAAAGAAACAGGGCAAATAAAGAATGCTGTCGGTTCTTTACCTTCAACAATTCCCCATGGGTAGACTCTTCCACGAAGTCTCTTACCATTTACCTCAACCACAGTATTGGCGCCAACAATGGCAAAAGGTACTGCTAACTGTAATAGAAGAAAGAATAAACAAATAGTGCAGTTATAGAATCTACTGTATTTGGAACAGTATTGTATCAAGGGGTTTTTTAGTTCCTGGGATGGGGAAAGCAGTTTTATATGCTAATCTGTCTTTTGTTGAGGAATGTCATGTCTGAAATTATCTTTTGTTGAGATCATGTCAAGTTTTACTGAGACAATGTGACTTTCAGAAAATACCAGTTCTATTTTTTTTTTGCAAGATATTCAGCCTCATTACTAGAATAAGCATGAAATTTAATTCCACAGTTAAAGGGTTAAACCTGGAGCTAACAAAACATTGCATAATGAGAACTAACGGAGCATTGCAAAATAGGTGCACTTAACATAGATTTGTAAATTTGTGTTAATTATATCGTCTCAGTAACGTTTAAAGTCACAGCGGCTCTAATATCTGAGAGGAGGGAAAAAGAGCCTAATTACTGAAGTACAGGCATTGCTACAGACTATAAACATGGCCAGGTGGTTGTCAAGTACCCTTTGTGATCAGATGGTTTTTGGTTCAATCCCACTACAGAGTACTTTGGGTACTTTCTACCTTTACCCCAGGATATATATATATATATATATATATATATATATATATATATCTCATCATCATTTAACGTCTGCTTTTCATGCTAGCATGGGTTGGACGATTTGACTGGGGACTGGCTACACCAGACTCCAATCTGATGTGGCAGAGTTTCTACAGCTGGATGCCCTTCCTAATGCCAATCAATCTGAGAGTGTAGTGGGTATATATATATATATATATATATATATATATATATATATATATATATATATATATATGTATACACTTCATTGGATGAAGTACTGAAGGACAATCTCAGGATGTTGGACCTTTCAGGTGAGAGGACAAAGGACCAAGATGCCTGGCACCTTGCCGTATTCAAGAAGACCCCGTACTCCGCAACAGGAATGTTAAGGGCCAATCCGTCTGGTGGTGTAAAGCACTTGTGGTGGTGCCACATAAACTGCTCATGCTGTGCTGGAAACCACAATGGGACTTACTTTCAGTTCTTGGTCCTGTTTTTTGAACTCTTCATCTTCATCGCTGTCACATTCTGGAAATTCATAGATCTGGATGTCATGTTGGTCAATTTCTTGCAGGATCTACAAACAGGAAACAACAGAAACATGCCAATTATATATACATATGCCAATTATATATACATACATAAATATCTATATACATCTGTCAGTCTGTCTGTATGTACGTACGTGCATACATATGTATGTGAAGCAATGTTTTATACACACACACATACACACATATATATACACATAATTAGGATAAAGTCATTATTTAATAATTTATCAGTGGCCAGCATACCAACAAGATGATATTGGTTAATTTGTATTTAAGTATAATTATAAAAATATAATTATAACAAACGGTGTCTATTTCTAGCATACAGGCATTGTCACTTCATTATAATTGTATTTTCATGACTATACTTCAATATATATATATATATCAATAAATTTAATTAGAGGTTGTGTTAACCTCATGAAGGGATGGTTTCATCCAAGGAAATACTGGTTCAATACCTAGTATTTTTGGGGAATGAATTTCCTTAAAATAATAGGTATATATAAAAACTTATAGTTTATATTAATCTAAAAGAAGAAAATGGAAATTGGGGAGTTAATAATTGTTTTTTATTAACAGTAAATTGGTGGATATTAATAGAAATGGCTGAGAGTCAAGATGACCAATTTGCTGTTAATAATAAACAATTATTAACTTCCCAATCTCCA
>NC_142953.1:2879887-2917387 GCF_046866305.1 Octopus bimaculoides | reverse complement strand
TGTGTGTGTGATTATGTGTATGTATGTGTGTGTGTGCTTGTATGTGTGTGAGATTGCGAATATGTTTTGTGTTTTTGTGCTTGGAGGGTTATTGTCCATGGGAGGAGGTGGGGGTTAATGTCCTAGACTCCTTGCAACAGAGTGGGGGTCTACTGAAGGTATTTGAGGTACCAGGTGGTGGTGGTGATGTAAAACCTGGCAATGGATTAAGGTTACCACTTCATGTAGGCCATGGTGGGATTTGAACTTGGAACACAAAGAGCCAGGAAAATCAAATACTGCCAAGGCATCTGATCTGATGTTGTTAGTTGGTCAGTAGCAGGAAATGGGAAAAAAGGAAAACCCCCACTATGGTTTTGAGAGGTCATCATCTCAGGATGTGGAAGAATTCATAACTGCCCCCCTCCCTGCCAGCCCACCAGATGTTTGGTTAGTAACATCTGGAAGTTGACATCTGCAGGGGGTAACAAAAATAAAATAAAATAAAAATGCGGGGCAGGAAATGAAATTTCAAAGGGTTGAAGGAGTAGAGAAGAAGAAATAGGGGTTTTCCGTGAGTCAATATCTTGGCATGTGGCCTTGTAGTTAAGGTGTTGCA
The DNA here is from genome assembly GCF_046866305.1 of Octopus bimaculoides. NCBI lineage: Eukaryota > Metazoa > Mollusca > Cephalopoda > Octopoda > Octopodidae > Octopus > Octopus bimaculoides. The sequence goes on along the minus strand of NC_142953.1, from coordinate 2,916,789 downwards.
TTCATGATGACCAGATTACGGGTTCAATTACTGGACTGGTTTTCTTGAGCAAAACACTTTATTTCACATTGCTCTAACAGTGTTTCTCAACCATTAAAGCTGTACAACTTAAGGGCACATCCGTGTCCCCTGAAATAGAATCCGTGTGGGGGCGTGTGAGAGGGGGGGGAGGAATGTGGTTTAGGTAAGTGTGGAAACACCTGCTTCTAGGAGTTCAAACTAGTGTAACCCATGACGACATGTAGAGGAGGGTGGAGTGGGGTGGGGTGGGGGTTACAGGGATGGTGGTGGTGGTTGAGTGATCATAGAGGAGAGGGAGGGAGGGGAAAAGGGGAGGAAGAAAACTGAATAAAAAAATATAAAACAAACAGGTTCATGTGAAAGGGAAGAGGTGTGATGATGCTGTAAATGATGGTGATGATGATGATGATGATTGTGATGGTGGTGGCGGTGGTGGCGGTGATGTATATGTATTAACAGAGGTGTGAAAGGCAGGAGAGAAGAGTAAGCATGTGTGTATGAGAGAGAGGGAGCGAGAGAAAGAGTATGTGTGTGTGAGAGAGGAAAGGTGTGTGTGTGTGAATACGTGATAAAGCATGTGTATGCGATGATGCACGTGACGTGAGTTGTACTCGTGTGTGTGTGTGTGTGTGCGATGAACTAAATGTGTAATGTGTGTGTGTGTGTGTGTGTGCTTGAGAAAGAAAGGAAGGGTGATGTGTAGGCGTAAAAGAATGTTGATGTGTGATGTGAGAGGGAGAAAGAAAGAGAGAGAGAGAGAGAGTGAAAGAAGGGGAGAGAGGGTGAGAGAGATGGAATCAATGCTGGACCGAGGAACCTTACATTATTTGTCCCCACCCTACCAGAATATTTTGACAGCCCTTACATATTTCCGTCTTCCTCTCAAACAAAACAAAACAACCCCCACCCCCACCGATTAGACAACCCAGGAGGAAATACAGGGAAATTGCAGCAGCCAGCTGGAATTGATCCAGTAACTTCACATTGTCAATAAACTCCTGACCTTTTTAATTCACTATATCAACATTATTTCTATTTTGATAGAAGATCAATAAATGATTGGAACCAGAAGCTTCGGCTGGGAACAGCAACTGGTTCAGTTGGCACCTTACAGACCAGAAATCAGTACCTTTTCCGGAATAGTCCAGTTTCGATTTCTGTCCATTTATCCGGGGCTGACCAAAGCCTTGTGAATGGATTTGGGAGACAGAAACTGAAAGAAGCCCGTCATATATGTATGTTTGTATTTGTGTCCATGTTTGTCCTCCTACCATTGCCTGACAACCGATGTTGGTGTGTTTACGTCCCTGTAACTTAGTGGTTTGGCAAAAGCGACTGATAGAATAAGTACTAGGCTTACAAAGAATAAGTCCTGGGGTGGGGTAACTTGTTCGACTAAAGGCAGTGCTCCAGCATGGCCACAGTCAAATGACTGAAACAAGTAAAAAAAAAAGAAAAGAATACACATGACAGGCTTCTTTCAGTTTCCATTTTCCAAATCACTCACAAGAAGACACGTGACCAAGGTGTTGCGTAATGGGACTGAACCCACAACCACATGGTTGGCAAGCTAACTTCTTGGCCACACAACCCTGCCTGGGCCTGTCTGATATATCCTTGTGTACCCCACTTGTATTTCCATCACTGACAGTGCTTATGTAAACATTAATTAAACAAACTATGACAAAAAAAAAAGACTAAGAGCTATTAATTGCTCAGTGACCACAGAGAACCCCTTGGTGGGGTTGGGGGCAGTGGTGGATTGAACCCTGCCTTACAGGTAGGTTTGGCTGGCCACCTTTGAGATTATTTCATTTTGATGCATCACTGCAACTATCACTGTTATTGCTACCACCATCATAACCAGAACTCTCACCACCACCACAATCATTGCAACCATTACCATCAGCCATACCCTAACTCTCACCATTCCCACTACATCTCCTATTATAACTCTCACCATTCCCACTACGTCCCTCCACCACCGCAATTCTCACTCTTATCCTCCCACCAACGCCACCGTCACGTGGAGAACGTCTGAGGAAAAGAAACCGGTGACTTACCAAGTACCATGAGGGTAAAATCAAATCCACGTTTAACTGCTTTCCTGTGGACCTGTTCAGGTAGGGTAGCAAACCCAATGTATTCTTCTTCATCCTAAAACAGAACAAGAAATAAGCAAAATTAACGTTTGTATTGTGAATAAGAAGGAAATAGAATTAACGTTTGTATTGTAAACGAGAATGAAGACAATTAGTTTGCGTTGGGTAGTCTTAACATTTAAGGCTTACTCTCCCAACATATATGTTAGTATTGGGTCCTTAGATACCATATTCTTTGGCATGAAAGACATATATTAGATGTACCCCGATTTCAACCTTGCATATTCAGAAAAAAAAAATGTGTGCAACGCATTAAAGCGTGTAGGAAAAGTGCATTTTTACATTGTCAAATAAGACGGATTTTTTTGTTTTTACTATTCCACCCGTTTCATTTTGAAGGCGTGAAATGAGGGACTTCCGACGATTTTGATTCGTTTAAAACACTTTAACCCCCCCCTCTCCCCCAACCCCCCCAGCAAAACTAAATTCCACATTCGAAGTGAGACGGGTGTAATGGTAAAAAATTACCTGTCCTATCTATCTATCAAGTTTATAGGGAATCACTTGTCTTTTAGACATGCTGGAAACACAAGTCTCGAGAGAAGAAAACGTCTTTGGATGAAAAAAGTCAAAGGCTGAGCAGACTGCGACTTTCTTCAGCCAATGTTTTTTTAACTTAATCTTCTACAAACTATTATTTACACAATTTTAAGTTCCACTGTTAAAATTAAAACACAGTTGTGAAGTAAATTATCTTCACCTTTCCAAACAAATTGCTAATAATTCCTACGTGTATATGACCCCCCCCCCCCCATCTCCTTATACAGGGTGTGGTAGAAAGGTTGCCCCGATTTCAAAGTTTTAACCTTTGAAATCGTAGCAATCTATGTGCATATCGAAATTGGTTACGTCAATCAAGTTATGTGATTTAATAGCCAACGCTGAGAACGTTGGATATACTTCGTTTCTATTTTACAATCATGTCTTTATACGCTTCCACTTAAAATATATGTGCCTGTTCCAGATCTAGTTACTTGTTGAAAACTTGTCATAACGATGAGACACCCTACACACGCTCTACCTTTTGTATACTTCCCCCTCTTCTTTGTAGACTCTTTGTGACATATCCCAGCACAGAGAGACAATTTTTCGTATCACATTATCAATACGTCTCGCTCTTAAACAACCAACGACTGTTTTCTAGTTAGAAAAGGTGACGAACATTTTGTGTACTTTTAAACTATTCTTGATTCAAAAACCTGTCTGTCGTTTCCCGATAATTAATAATACACAGGGAAAGACTTCTATTTGTATCCCCAACCCCACATTATTATTATTATTATTATTTTTTAATGTTTTTTTACACAAACCCTCGTTTTCGGGTACGGAGATTACGAATCTGGAAAAAAAAAACATTGGCAAAAATCGGCATTTCAAAATTTCAATCCCCTCCCCCACCTCCAATTTCTTCATTTTTGACTCTTTTCAGAAATTTGTGTTTTGCAAAATTATGTGGAAAAATACGGAGATTCGTATGTGGGAGTCAGTTGTTGGCGGAAGTGAAGTAAAGGTATTTAATTAGTTGAGAATAGATCTTTTCTGTTGAACGCGTTTGCTAATTATTGATTACAAGTTTGCTTGACGAAGATCGAAGCTTAATCAAAACAACAAGGTCGTTTAATCGATTGAAAACTGAAGTGAAAGAGTATCGGATGTGTTAGGCGTATGAAAGGTAATGAGGTAGACAGATCGATTCACTAACAAAATAATTGGCCAATCACAGATTTGATCATTGAACCTATTTGACTCAGGATATAAACTAAATGTATGCGCGTGTGTAAACAGGATACTGTAAAGCGTGGCACAACACGTAACCAAAGGTTGGGCTCAGTAGGTGCCACACTCAACTCCAGTATCTACGACATGGGGCATCAACCTCGGGATAAACTACTTTGCGGAATACGAGCCAAATAATAGAAAGAATAAAGCAGAAATCAGGTATTGTGTACAGTGCTTTAAAGGACATACGAGCGTTTTAACAAAAATGCCGTAATGATTGCATAATAGTTGTAGAAACATTTACAAGTCTTGCAATTTATTTCATCAGCGGGACACTGATAAGGTGAGTTGTTAGATGGCGTAATGTTTCTACAACTGTTATGTAATTTTTACGGCGTTTTCATGAAACACGTGTACGTCCTTTAAAGCCTTGAATACCATACCTGCTTTCTGCTTTTATTATTTAAATCTATCGAAGGCGGCGAGCTGGCAGAAGCGTTAGCACGCCGGGCCAAGTGCTTAGCGGTATTTCGTTTTTCTTTACGTTCTGAGTTCAAAATCCGCTGAAACTGCTACTCCGTACATCAGCGGGTCCAGTGGATGTTAACTCTGCTCAGCAGAAAAATAAGTACCATTCTAACAAAAAGACTATATACTACTAAACAGCAGCAAAAATCCGAACAGGTTTCCAAGTGGCGAAATGATGATTGCTATCTCTGGAAACTTTCAAATTGCCACCAAAAAAACAAAACAAGATTTTACCAATATTTTATACAAATATTTTGCAAAATCTCTTTCTCTCTCTCGCACACACACACACAAAGTTTGCTATTAAACACCTCCGGCTTCATTATAACATCATTTTTCACTAATATAAATTTTTAGAATAATTCTTTCATATTTGCATTATTTTTACTTTAGATTTTTTAAAACTTCCTTTCATTATTTTCATTGCTTCTATTAAATTCTATGTTCATTTTTATAGCGTATAATGCATGTTATGTGTTATATATATATACACACACACATATATATATATATATATATATATATATTGTATTAGATATTTCATTCAAATTATTTCTATTCTATTTTATTACATCTTCTTACACGCCTTATTATTTCCTTTCTTGTATCTCCATTGTTTTTCCTTGTTTCAATACAATATTTCCCTTTGTTTATTTTACATTCCTTTTATCACAGCCTATTCTATATGATATTTAAACTTCACAGCATCATATGCTATTTATTAAATATATTATATTGGCGTCTTCTATTATATTACATATATATTATACATATTTGAAATTTCATTCAATTTTTCTATTCATTTCACTTGATTGAATTTTATAGTGAATTCATTGCCATTTCGCAGAAACATACGGATATGTGTGTGCGTTACAAACTTGTCGGTGTATATCTGTGGTTATATCGGGATATGTTTAGCAACAGATAGGTCTTCGCGGATGCGTATGAGTTCATATTCATGTATGTAGACGTCACCACTGCAGCACAGTGCAGGTGTCTCTCCAGGCCACTTCTTTGCTATTGAAAATGACATTTTCCCCGAAGGGATTGGACCTCGGACCTCGGCGTTTGCGAATCGAACTTGTTAACAATTCGGCCACAAAGCGCACACGAACACGCATGCATGCGTGCACACATTCCTTTCAAATTGAGTCTGCAATGCACGTTTGCTTCAGCCGTATCTATATGCACATCAACACTTGCAAGTGAGTGTGTGTGTGGGGGTGTACGTGTGCATGCATGTCGATGTCTGTATGATGCCGAACGCAATGCAAAGTGTATTATATATGCATGCGAACGGATCGGGTGTATAACGGGTGTTTAATTGCGGAAGTGTATAAGGAGGGTCAGACTGCAGTTGAATAAATTCTCTTGCAATATATAAATATATATACGTATGTATAATGTGTGTGGCTGTGTATGTGTGTGTGGGTGTATGTGTATCTGTATATATGTATGTGTGTGTGTGTATGCGTTCTATATCTATTAAATGCATGCGTTAGAGAGACAGAATTATAGCATATAATAAAAATAACCACATCCCCCCCCCCCGCTGCTGTCACCGCCACCTTCTTCCAAACGAAGCTGGCAGTAGTGGCGGGGTGAGAAGAGGGAGGTGCTCATACAGTGTTGCTGCCATTAAAACAATGGGATCCTCCTAGCAATAACGATTCCACCAGGATAGACACACACATATGCACACACACATACGCACATATATAAAACTGCAGGCGTTTGAAGCGCTCTCTCTCTCTTTCTCTCTCTCTCTCACACACTAACTCACTTTCCAATCTCTTCCCACTACCCCTGTATTATTTCACTCTCGCCAGTTCTCACAGCCGAGAGAAACCTGTGTTATAGCATAAGGCCTAATGGCCGGATATCCTTCTTCCTACGCTTGTGTTCCGTCATTTTTCCACCCGTATCCAACCAGCCAACATAACTAAATGCAATACATCCTCCCCCTCCAACCTTATCTTCCCTCTTAGCTCGCTCTCGTGTTTCCTTTCTCTTCACAAGCAGGCACCAGTTACTCCACGAACCGAGCAATATTCTAAGCCAGGCCTGGCCTGGCCAACTCGAATTACATTGCGGGCCACTCTAATCACAGAGGGCCGCCTGTATACTGACAGAATTGAAAGCATTTCGCTTTCTCATGCTTATTATTACAATAATGAATGAATCCACGTTGATTCAACATGAAATATTATCGTTGCAAAAACAATAGTAGCTTTCTTTTTTAACTTTTCATTACAATCTTTAATTTTCGATGAAATTTTTAAAATTTTGTTTAAATAAACCCATTTCAGGAAAGTATCGAGCGGGCCGCATGCGGCTCGTGGACCTCAAGTTGGCCATCCCTGTTCTAAGCGGTTGCTCGACCTGCTAGAAATAACTAAATCTCCCTTCAATTACACTCTCATTGTCTTTTCTTTTAAAGGCCTACATTATCTAATAAGTGTAAAAATATATAAAAAAACTAAAAAGGAGGATAGACAGTGAGTGAGGGGGAGAGAGGCGGCGGCGGAGAGACATACAAAGATAAAGAGGGGGGAGGCAGAGATAGAAAGAAATGTATGCGGCAGTGGACCTCCATCGGTTTCGACGGTGAGTATTCAGTGTTATATAAGAAAGTCCGAAACAAAGGGAGAAGCCATTTAGTGTAAGGGGCGATGGAGAGGGAGAAATTATGACGAAAGGAATGAATTTACTTTAAGACTTGAAAGAGTTCAAGTCATAAGAAGGAGGAAAACAATGGAGTGGAAGAGAGTTCCAAAGTCTGGCAGTTCAAAGGGGGGGGGGGAAACGCTACGATCATAGAAAGACTTCGTTATTCGTGGAAGTACAACATTTGGATGAAGGCACCGTGATTTTGGAGTGAGGCGAGATAATAGATAGGAGTTTCCATATGTTGGTCTCCTTCTCTCCTTCCTCCTCACCCACATTAAATATAACCGAATTCAAAACATTTGGAATTTGTTGGGGGGGGGGGGGTAGTAAATTTTCGTTTATTGCTGAAACGGATGTTGGGCTGCCGAAAATATGCGCATGCATTCACGTATATAGATGCATCATACAAATATTACACATGCTGCACATACACACATACGTGCATGCATACATACATGCACGCACTCACACAAACACGCATACACATACTAACACACACATGCACAAGCACACTCACGCATACGCCCGCACACACACACACATGCATGCACACACACGCATATACACGCACGCACACGCATATACATATATGTACACACACATGTATACACGCACGCACACACATACGCGCACCACACACACGTATACGTACACACATGTATACGCACCCGCGCACACACGTATACGTGCACGCAGACATGTATACGCGCGCGCATACGCATATGCACATATATGTATGCGCAGACACACTCATCCATACGCGCACACACAAAGACAAAGGTTTCCAAACCACACACGTCTTTGTTGCATGTGTGTGTGTGTGTGTGTGTGTGTGTGACGCTGGGTGCGGTCCTTTTACGACTACTTCAAATTAATTTCTAAAAGAGAAGCAGATTTAAACACACATGCACACACACACACACACGAGAGAGAGAGAGAAAGAAAGAGAGAAGCCAACATCAAAAGTATAGACATGTGCGCGTGAGAAAGTGTTGTAAAAAGACAAAAAAGCGATAAAATCTGAATGTCATAACATGTATGGAAATAATTCTGACTTTTCTTTGGCACAAGGCCAGCAATTTTGAGGGGAGGGGAAAAAGTCGATCATTGGTGCCCCAATGGTACTTATTTTATCGATCCGTTGAGGATGAAAGGTCGGCCTCGGCGGAATTTGAACACAAAACGGAAAGATGGGCGAAATACCGGAAGGTATTTTGCTCGGCATGCTTAGCGATTCTGCCAGCTCGCTAATTATGATGATGGTGGTGGTGGTGGTGGTGGTCATGATGTCATTATTACCCACAAGGGCTCGAAAAAATAAGACAGTACAAAGGGATAAAGTACGAACAGACGTTTCTAACACAGGCACAATGGGGTGGTGTGGGGACAGATTGACAATGACAAGGATTTGTAATATATAGGTGACACAGGGCCTCAAATTTAGCTGTAGGTAGTGGGCCGGGCGTGTTGTAGCGGTATGAGGAGGGGTAGAGAAGAAGGGCTGTAAAGCCGAGTGGGAAAATAGGATTGTTCTTGTTGTTGTTGCTTTTTGTAGCAAACAGCTGTTGATGCTAGTTGTTGGTTGTTGATGAGGAAGGCGAATTATTTGAAAGAAAAAACTGTACAAATATAGTCAAGAGACGAGTAAAAAGTTAGAAATTATTAATATATCTCTTCCCCGGGGAAAGGGAGTATGAATGACTCTCTTAACACCATCATCAGCTACACACACACACACACACACACACACACACACACACACACACACACACACGGCTGGCTTCTCTCAGTTTCCATCTACCAAATCCACTCACAAGGCTTTGGTCGGCCCGAAGCTATAGTAGAAGACACTTGCCCAAGGACCGAACCCGGAACCATGTGGTTGAATATAAACAGCTAGAAAGAAAGAAAGAGATGAATAGAAACGTTGGCGAATTTCTCTTACAACAATGAATCCATATGATACGTCACGGAATGCAAGGCAAAAATAATGAAAAAGAAATCAATCAAAATTTTCCTGCTGCCCACTTCCACGATAAATCCATACGCTCCATGAAAAACTAGGAAATATTTTAAACATCAGAACATTGTATAGATATCATAGAATGTATTGACGATGAAATAAATGGAAAATGCTATTTCTATTTTCCTATTCACTTCTAGATTATACTTTCACGCAAATAGTCAGCCACTTCGAGGTTTAAACAGGAAACATTGTAAATTATAAATGAAAACAAAGAAGAAAGTTATATCAAAGATGAAAAAAACGAAAAAGAAAACAAAATAGCCATCTTTTTTTTTTTTTTTCCTTTTTTTCTGGTTATATATTTTTCTCTTCCAGTAATGTTTCTATTTCCGGTTTGTGACTGGAAATAAAGTGTGAACGTTAGACACACTGCCAGCATGTGTATATATATATATATATATATATATATATATATAAGCCATTTAAGAAACACAAAAATAAAAACCCCGTTAGATTCACTTCAACATTTAAATTTAATTTGCCAAAATATTTTCGTCGCTTTGAGACTGCGACTCGTTCACTGACAAAATTTCGTGCTATATATATATATATATATATATATATATATACATCCCCCCCCCCACACACACACGTGGGGTTGCTGAAAATTTCCTGGCTTTGGGTAAAGTCGACGTGGACGTCCTGCAAACCTTGGTGGAACAAAATTTCATCGTAACTGTTGAGGAACTAGCAGAGAAGCTTGGATTTGGTCATTCAAGTCAGCGCTAGAAGAAAGACGACAATCTTTGGTTTCAAGACGAAAGGTGGTCTTCCATCAGGATAATCCTCAGCCACATACAACGAGGATGACATTCCAAAGGCTGGAACAGTTTGAATGAGAGTCGATGCCCCACCCATCATATTCGCCGGACATTGCCCCATCTGATTATCATTTATTCCACAGTCTTCAAAATCATTTGGACGGGAAAAATATGAATTCTGCAGATGAGGTCAGGACAGTACTGGGGGAATATTTTTTGTCATGGACAAGTGAATTTTGAAAGAGGGGCCTTGCAAGTCTACCAGATAGATGGAAGAGCATTGTAGAAAATGAGGGAGAGTATATTTTAGATTTAAAAAGAACTTTGTTTATCTTAATTTTGAAAATGAAAGAAGTATAAAAAACCGCATTATTTATGGGATGACCCAATAGAAAAGTTCTTTTCATTTCTGTTTTTTTCTTTTTGTTTTAGGATAAGAATTCTATGATTCTATGTTCTTTTCTAAGTAACTGTACACCTACTTTTACCCACCCACCCCGTATAAACTCTTCAATTAATCCTCGCCGACAGCTAGGGTTGGTTGTTACTCAGTCCGACCATGGGGCCCACAACTGATTATTAAAGCTATAATAGGTAGAAGAGGAAAGGTAATGACCGACAGATGATTTATCGATCGACCATAATCTTTTCTACTTAACAATATCGATTTCTCCTTTATTACCAAATTCAAAATGATGTTTTTTATAAATTGAGATTAGTTTCTCTTCAGTCGATTAATCTGACCTCTTCTCCACGAAAAATCCTCTCAAAATATTTGTCCCATATTCACCGTATATAAAAAAAAACTCAATAAATATTTGTTTTGTCTCATATTCACAATATAAAAAAAAACACAATAAATAATTCATTACGAACAGTTTTTTTCTTTCTCTCTTTCTTTTTCTTTCCGTATTTTCTTTACCCTTTCTCCTTTTCTCCTTCCCTTCTCCCCTCCATACCCCTCAACCCTCTCTCCATACTATCCCCTAATATATTAACACCCACCCCTAATTGTTAAGAAAGACGTCACGAATTTTTCTTTAGAAATATTTATTACAAAGTGATATATTCTTCATGCGAGACAATAAATCCCATTCAATGAAGCGTGACTTCTTGGATGACATTATGGTCGAGAAGATCATTTTATGGTCGAGAAGATCATTTTATGATGCCCACTCCAGCCCTTACTTTCACAAATCTTCAATTCCACGCTTCCTGAAATTCGCCAACATTACCCATGACCTGCCTATGCACTCTCCTCTTTTTAAGAGTCTTTTAATGCTCACGTTTCTGTCTCTTATGTCTTTGCTCTGTGTACGATTCACGTACTTCTGGCTTTCATTCACCGTCTTCATTTCACTTCTTGTCGCTTTCTCTCCTCTCTTTAAACCTTTACGTACGAGTGTATTTGAGCGCCGTATACAATAAGCTCCTTATTATATGATCGCAAACAACAGCCACCAATTATTATTAAGGCGTCGAGCTGGCGGAATCGTTAGCACGCCCGGGAGAAATGCTTAGCTGGGGTCGATATAATCGACTAGTCCCTTCCCACAAAAATTTCAGGTCTTGTGCCTTTAGTAGAAAGGATTATTATTAAGGCGGTGGGCTATCAGGGCAAAATGCTTTGCGGTATTTTCTGAGTTCAAATTCCGCCGGGGTGCACTCGTATGTAAAGGTTTGTACATGAAAGCCAAAAGTACGTTCAGAACCACAAATGTAGATTGTTGCTGCAGTTTGTTGGCACTGGCACTGATAACGATGGTGCTGCTGATGGTGGTGGTGGTGGTAGAACATGAAGAGGTAGAAGGGCTGTGAATCTCGAAAATGACCGCCGTGTCTGAGTGCTCGAGAATGATGATATAATCTGGTAAGGTAGACATAAATATTTATACGTCACCGAGATTTGCTAACAACGAAAACAACAGCTTCGCCGCCACGACGACGACCGCCGCCGCCACCGGCGACAACAGTAACAGCAAGACCAAAATGTTTAGAAAATGGTGCAGTGCAAACCTCGCTAGACTCCTAAGGATTTCCACGTTTTAGTAAACATGTCTCTTTGTGTAGGGTGGGTGTGTAGGGGAGGTAGAGGTGCGGAAACGTGCACACGCGCGTTTGTGTATGTGTGTGTGTGAGAGAGAGAGGTTCGTGTTGTAATAACAGTATGTATGTATGTATGTATATATGTGCCCATGTGTAATAGTGTGTGTGTATATATATGTGTATATATTTACATACATACACATCCATGTATAATCGTGTATGTATATGTATATATGTTCATGTATAATAACGTGTGTATGTGTATGTATGTGTATGTATTATATGCCCATGTATGTGTCTATATATACGCCTATGTATGTATATATATGCTCATGTAGGTGTGTATATATACATATATATGCTCATGTACATGCGCACAAACATAGCTACCCATATACATACGTGTGTATCTATGTATGTATGTGTGTATGTGTGTGTATGCGTAGACTTGTATGTGGGAGTGTATACACGTACATGTACATGTTGCGTATGTGTATAAACGTCTGCGTGAGATGTATACACACATAATACGGGCTACGTGTCTAAATGTACTCAACTTAGGGAAGTGTGTATATATATTGCAAGAGTTAATGTATACATCATATAAGTATATATATATATGTGTGTGTGTGTGTGTGTGTATATATTGTTTATCTTGAATGTTTATGCTGCTAAAATTTCACGGAAGTTCTGCAAACAATCGAAGACATGTTTGCATACGTGTAATACGTGTGTGTGCGTGTGTTCCCTAACATTAAGACCCCAACCAATTACCTATCCCTTGCATTTGTGTGGAGTGTGGGTTTTATGTGTATATTTTCATCCTGAAACAAAGGTCCTCATATCTTCTGTTTGCGCGTGAGTAATTGAATAAGGGTCTGGCATGACTCAATTTCATGCGAAGCAATCATCATCGTTTATAATCTCCGGGTACGTCTAGCCTTTGACCTTTCTTAACAGATCCCCAAACCCTTCAAACCCCTCCCCCATCAAAACGACACATTTTAATTTGGCAAAAGCCCTCCCCTCCCATACATACGGTTGCATATTCTCGTTTAAAAAGTCTTGAGGAATTAGAATTTAAGGCGAAGTACTCAATCCATGAAGTAGAGTAGAATACGTTTCTTCGAATAATGACCCTGACAAAAACTAATCGCGTTTCCCTCAGTCTCATATAAACTTTCAAATGAATGAAACGCAACAAGTGCAGCAATTTTTAGGGAAGGGGGTTAGTCGAGTTCATTGACCCCGAAACGATGAAAGGCAAAGTTGACCACGGTCAGATATGAACTCAGAAGTAACGCTGCGAAGCATTTCCCCCAACGCTTTAATGATTCTGCCAGCTCACCACAATAGCAGTAATAACATTCCAATAGTCAAGGCAGTGAGCTGGCAGAAACGTTAGCACGCCGGGCGAAATGCTTAGCGGTATTTCGTCTGTTTTTACGTTCCGAGTTCAAATTCCGCAGTGTCACTTTGATGGTATGCGCTGCTTCCTCACTTGATAATAAAAATAATAATGCGCATGTGTGTACTTAAGCACGTGCAATAATTTTTGTGTGTATATAATAATACGTGAGTATGTGTGTTTCGTTATGTGTAAACCATCAGAGGTGGGAGTAGCCAATGCCTACACCATAAGGTAAGCAATGTCATTGATTTTACGATAGATCTGGCCTCATTCAATGCTGTTTACACGTTCAGCTCTTAACTCGGTCTTTACTATTGACACGACACTGTTTAATTATTTAGACAGATCTGGCCGGCCAAGCTATAGTTGTGCCTCGTTCAATGCTGTTTACACGTCCAGCCCCGACTCTGGTTTTACTATTGACACGGCGCTGTTTAGTTTAGTTATTTAGTATTAATACAACAGGGATTACGGGCGTCACTACACTTTACTTTGGTTCAACACCCTCCACACACCACCTCTTACATGTACAAACACATATGTACAAATATATATATATATATATATATATATATACACACACACACACAAACATACACGCATAGACATAAACGTGCACGCTTATATATATATATATAGATTTATATAAATGTACACGTATACACATACATATACCTAGACGTGTAGACTGACATATACACATTCACACACACACAATATCAATCAATTATAAACGTAATCAAATACATACAAATACATATCCAAACACGAACATACACAGCCAAACACACACACATACAAACACGGGCATAAACACAATCACTCATGCATATAAACACACTCTTACACAATCAAATCCACACACACACACACACACACACACACACACACACACACACACACACACATCAGCATATATATATAGAAACGTACATACACATATACAAACACATACTCAAAACACACACATACACACACACACAAGCACACAAACTACTATAGCAAAAACAACAAATAAACACAAAGCTATACAAAAACCATTACAAAACCATCAAAAGATTGAGGTGAGTGAATTCCCACGCACCCCTCCCACCCCGTCTGAACACCCACCGCCACCCGACAAACGAACAAACATAACTTGTACTCCTTGTCAAAAAAAACCTGTTGTGATGAGAATCCACCACCACCACCACAACATATATTACAACCACCACCATCACTACTACAGTTATATTACAACTATCACCATCACCACCACAACTACAATTTATATTACAACTACTACCACTACCACCACCACCACTACAACTACTACCACCACCACCACCACCACTACAACTACAACATATATTACAACCACCACCACAATCACCATTACTACTACTACTACTACTACAACATATTACAACTACCGTCACAACAACTACCACTACTACTACTACTACTACAAATGGTACAACTACCACCACCACCACTCTACGCTCGTTTCGAAACCAAACAAGAATCTGGACCCCCTCCAGGTTGCAAGGTCCGCCGTCCACAATGAGAACGTCCGAACAGAATGCTAACCTCGGCGGAATTTAAACGCAACGTGAAGACGGACGAAATACCGCAAAGGATTTTGTTCGTCGCGCTACCGATTCTGACAGCTCGTCGCCTTAAATGATCTTCTAATATTCCA
The DNA here is from genome assembly GCF_046866305.1 of Octopus bimaculoides. Taxonomy (NCBI): domain Eukaryota; kingdom Metazoa; phylum Mollusca; class Cephalopoda; order Octopoda; family Octopodidae; genus Octopus; species Octopus bimaculoides. The sequence goes on along the minus strand of NC_142953.1, from coordinate 2,901,764 downwards.
ACGTATTGCATGTCGTCTGCTACTAACTTAATAGACCTTAATTTCCGGTGTGTATGGGTAGTTTTCTTCTTTAAAGCAGAGTATTTACCGAGAGCCACTCTGTTAGCCGGTATTTGCTGGAACGCTGATTCAGGATTAATAAATCCGAGCTTCATCCTCAGTCAGCACTACTGTGAATACCTGCTAACAGTGTGTATGAATATGCGTGTGGATACACACACACACACAGATTATATGTATATATAAGGTAGACAATGGAAAACGGATATGATAATCCTTTATTTATATGGATAAATAAATAAAGGATTATTGTATCTGTTTCCATTGTCTTACCTTATTACATTTTCTCGGGACCTACATTAAGTATTTTAACTGGAATTAATACTATGTGTGGTCAGAACCAAATTTGAGACTGAATTGATATCTACCTGGACTTGACTTGTCTCCCGACTTTGTTTTATATATATATATATATATATATATATATATAATGTTGTATAGACTCGTCTATTACGAATGCTCTTGTTTGGAGTGGGGCATCAACAAATTTCTGAATCTAATCTACATAAATTGAGGAAAATTTAAATATAGAAAATACCACCACCACCATTACTACTACTACTACTACTACTACTATAGGCATTATGCTGTTAGAACTAGCTCCTCTTGTATAAAAATAATCGAAATGCTAAACAGGTCGGTATATCTACAATTCGACCACACACACATCCACACACGCAGATGTTACAAGCAGGAAACTCGAACACATACCATCAGAGGCCACATAACACACACACATCATGCATACTCACAGCCACACACATCGTGCATGCTCACACACACACATGTTGTGCATGCTCACACACACACACATGGTGCATGCTCACACACACACACATCGTGCATACATACTCACACATCGCACATACACACACAAACACACACAGGCGGCAAAAGAAGGCAGCATTGCATGCACGAACGACAAGATAATAATGTAGAACATTAAGAAACAGCAACATATATACACACACATATATATACTCACGCCTACATACATACATACATACATACATACATACACACATATTCATTTATGTTTAACTAATGCCATGTATATATATATATATATATATATATATATATATATATATATACTCTTACACACACAAGTGTGTGTGTGTGTGTGCGGTATGTACCTAAAAACTGATAAATTAAACATGTGTTTCTCCACATGTGTTTTTTGTATACATCATATTATGAATACATAATGAGGCAGGCTTGGCCGAATGGTTAACAAATTCGTTTCTCAATCGTGAATTCTTCCTTGTTCGATCCCGATCGACCCCAGAAAAATGGAAACTGTGTGGAGATTCTGTGACCGGGATTGGTTGGAAGTTTGTATTTCCGACTGCCACACTGTGTCACATTAATTCTACTCAAGAATCCATATTAAAAGTAGAACTCTGAGGTATACTCAGCCAGCATACTGTGCAAAGTGCTACAGGCCGTCTGTCCCGTGTGTGTGTATGTACATATCTGTGTGTGCATGCATCTATATAATACACATGCATACATAAATGCACATATACACGCAATAAAAGTACGAATGTCTACATAGCCATCTATCTATCTCTCTCTCTCTCTCTCTCTCTCTCTCTCTCTCTCTCTCTCTCTCTCTCTCTCTCTATCTACCTGTTTGTCTGTTTGTGCATGTTAAAAAAATGCTTGTATGTATATATGTGCATGTGTATGTATTTAATCCATGTTCGTACATACATACATATACGAATGCATATTCTATGAATGATGTGTGTGTGTGTGCATGTATACTCTCTCACTATCTTTATTTCTCTCTCTCTCTCTTTCTCACTCTCTTTCTCTCTCTCTCTTTCACTCTGTGCGTGTGCGTGCGTTCGTTCGCTCCATTGATGACAGCAGGGACGGATTAAGACCAGCTGATGGCCCTCTAAGCCCATTCAAGCCACAACGAAAGGATTGAGGTACTCCGCCACCACTCAACCTCAACTCTCCTCCCATTTCTATTGTCTCACTGACACACAATAATTGCTGAATAGGAAATAATAAATTAGAAATAGGGGTTTTTTTTTTGGTAGATTTTTTCTTCCCCCAGGCCATACCCTCGTCTTCTAAACTACACCGAATATAACCTATTTTTATTTTCTTGTTACGTTCAATTTCATTTATTTGACGCTAAATGGCAGCGAGTAATATAAACAAATTATTTATATCTAGAGCAACAATAGAGAAAGAAAGACCAAAAGAAAAAAAAAAAGGATTTTTAACATTATTTGTGGCGGCCCCTGATTCAGCTGTAGGGTTCGGAGTAGGGTGATGGCGGGGAATAAAAATGAACAAAAAAAAAACTAATCGGGGTGGTGGGTGTACTCTTTTCCTTTAATGCTCAAATGTACTTACGTATTTAAATGATAATCTATCTGGGCATTCGACACACACACATTGTATATGTGTGTTTATATGCGGGCGCGTATATAGATGTAGAATTCTCATGTTTCTTAATATCTATGCATATATATACACCATATCTATCTATCTATCTATCTATCTATCTATCTATCTATCTCTGTCGCTCCATCTGTCTAACTATACATACATACATACATACATACATATGCTATACAACGTGAATATTTTAACATATTTTCAAACACGCACATATATATCAGAGAGAGAGAGAGAGACCATACACTTATGAGTATTTTGCTCTCTCAGCAAGACCTTGCAAAGCAACAATCTGTCAAAAATATGCATGTATTTGAGTATGTAGGTTTTGTATGTGTGTATAGGTTTGTATATACTAAATGCTAACGAACGAAACTCTCAGCCCTTGAGTCACTCTGTTCTTTTCTGCTAAATATTAATAAAAAAAAATACACATATACTCATATTTTGAGTTCTGTTTTTCCTGCTTGCATCACCATTATCTATCTATCTATCTATCTATCTATCTATCTATCTATCTATCTATGTCTCTCTACCTATCTATATTTGTCTATCTGTGTCTATCTACCTATCTATATCTGTCAACCTATCTATCTGTCTGTCTGTCTGTCTGTCTATCTATCAGTCTACATATATCTATCTATCGATCTGTGTGTATGAAAGAGTATGTGTAAATATATAGGATAGATAGATATAGATATTTTCCGACATATACTTCTTCTAAAGAGAGAAAGAGAGAGAGGTGGGGGTTATAAAACCGTTGTCCTACCTTGTCGTGTAGTGAACTGAACGTACGGCGAGTCCGGCGCCGTCGTGTGGCCGAAATATTTGTAGTGACCGAATTGGCCGAATCTTTCCTGATTTGGTGGTGGCCTCTCTCCATCATGGCCTCCAAACGTAAACCCGTCCTACCTGAGTTAACTGCTGCTAACACTGATCCTGTAGTATGGGCTGTTGTTATTATCATTAGTGGTGGTGGTGGTGGTAGTAGTAGTGATGTAGTTGTTCTGGTGGTGGTGGCGGCGGTTGTTGTTGTTGATAATGTTGTCACTGAGGGTGGTGGTAGTGTTGCTGGTGAGGTAAGCGCTGTTGCTACTGCGCAAGTATTTACGAAAATCTCCCATGGCTTTCTCTCATTGTCTCTCTGCCTATCTGTCTGCCTGTCTGTTTTTGCTGATTTTTTTCTCTCTCTTTGTCTGTCTGTCTGTCTGTCTGTCTGTCTGTCTGTCTGTCTGTCTGTCTGTCTGTCTCTCTCTCTCTCTCTCTCTCTCTCTCTCCTACCGACATGGAAAACCTTACATAGATGTGTGTGTGTGTGTGTGTGTGTGTATATATATGTGTGTATGTATATATATGTGTGTGTGTCTGTATTTGGAGTCGCTGCTTCCTTTTGTTGTAACTGTTTCGCATTATCTCTCTCTCATACTGTGTGTCTCTCTCTCCTCTTTATCTATCTATCTATCTATCTATCTATCTATCTATCTATCTATCTATCTATCTATCTATCTACTTGTCTGTCCGTCTGCCTATCTATCTTTCTATCGTCTATAATTAATGCATCCTTCCAGCTTTCCTTTTAACATAGGACAGTACTGTGATTTCGCTGTAGAGTTAACTGGTATTTCTAGCAGGGCAATCGAACCGTATTACGCACAAAAGCTCTCTGTTTGTATTACAATGTCAGTGAGTTCAGACCTTGTACTATATATATATATATATATATATATATATATATATAATCTATATATATCCCGCAATGTGGTTTGTTTATGTGGTTTGGCTTCAGGCTATCAGTGATCGAGGAGACATATCGTCTGTTTAGGGCATATAAGGGGCTAAGATCCCTTGCTTGCTTGCTGTTGTTGTTGTTGCAGACCAGAAACGTTAACATGAACGACTGTATGTAGTCCTTGATGACCTCATGTTGTAATATAGATTATTGATACGTATCGAACCGAGATACAGACAGTCAAGTAGCAATATCGATAGATAAATGAAACGGACGGTTTATATATTGTCATTTGACTGCGGCCATGCTGGAGCACCACCTTGAAGGCTTTTAGTCAAACAGATTGAACCCCCCCCCCCGAACTTATTTTTTAAAGCTCCGTACTTATTCTATCGGTCTGTTTTGCCGAACCGCTAAGTTACAGGGATGTAAACACACCAACACCGGTTGTCAAGCAGTGGTGGAGAGACACACACACACACATGTATGTATATAATATATATATACGATGGGCTTCTTTCAGTTTCCGTCTACCAAATCCAAGCTTTGGTCGACCCGAGGCCTATGGTAGATGACACTTGTCCAAGGTGTCACGTAGTGGGACTGAACCCGGAACCATGTGGTTGGGAAGCAAGCTTCGTACCACGCAACCAAGATGATATGCAATCGTTTATTTATTACTCGTTTCAGTCATTGTTAAAGGGATTAATCGATAACTTCGATCCCAATACGTAGTTTACAAGCCTGGTACTTATTTTAATGGCCTCTTTGGCAGAACTGCTAAGTTATGGGGACATCAACAAACCAACACCGGATGTTGTCAAGCGGTGCTGGGAGATAAACACACACATAGGTATATAATGGGTTCCTTCAGCTTCCGTCTACCAAATCCACTCACAGGGCTTTGGTCAGCCCGAGGCTATAGTAGAAGACACTTGCCCATGGTGCCACGCAGTGGGACTGAACCCGGAACCAAGCTTCTTACCACATAACCACACCTGTACCTATCTACCTATGTAACTACATGTAAGTGTTTGACGGTGGTAGAGGTGGTAGAAGTTACAGTTGTGGTGGTAGTTGTAATAGCTATTTTAGTAGTTGAGTACTAATTATACTGGTGGTGGTGGTGGTTGTGCGCTGTTTGGTGAAGTAGGTGTGGTAGTAGTAGTGGTTGTGGTGGTAGTCTGAAGAGCAGATAACTTGAGGTTAAAACGAATTTTGTGAGCAGGAATGGGACAGGTTGGAGGGGTGAGGAGGAGCAAATGTTAAAATAGATTTTAATGATAATGTAGAGAAGAGGGAGGGAGAGGAGCAAGATATGAAGAGGAGGATGGTGTGTGAGGGTGAGTGGGAGTGGAGATAACGAGTGATAGAGAAAGAGACAAGAGGAAGGGTTGGGTGGAAGCAGGATGAGAAGTGAAAGGGATTATGGGAAGGCAAGTGACGAGAAGGTGATGGTACAAGGCCAGCTATGTTAAGGGAAGGGGAAAGTCGATAACATCGACCCCCCCCCCCCCCAGTGCTTGACTGGTATTTTATTTTATTGACCCCGAAAGGATGAAAGGCAGAGACAACTTTGGAAGAATTTGAACTCAGAACGTAAAGAGTCGGAAGAAATCCCGCTAAGCATTTCGTCCGGCATGCTAACGATTCTGTTAGCCCGGCAGACAAAATGCAAATAATAATAATAATCCTTTCTACTAAAAGCACAAGGCCTGAAATTTTGGGGGAGGGGACAAATCGATTACATCGACCCTGTTACTCAACTGGTTCTTATTTTATCGATCCCGAAAGGATGAAAGGCAAAGTCGACCTTGGCGGAATTTGAACTCAGAACGTGAAGACGGGCGAAATGCCGCAAAGCATTTCGCCCGGCGTGCTAGAGGAGGAGAAAGATGAAGCTAGCGAGAGAGAGAGAGAGAGATGGTAAATGTTTTAACAAGCATCCATTGTATGTGTGTGTGTCTACGTGTGAATATCAATGCGCTCGCGTCCTTACATCGATAAAAACTTAATGCATGCGTTGGGGGCCATGTTTCCGTTTTGAGGACAGCTTCCTCCCCCTCCTACCAGTTTCGGAGACCCTCCAAAGGGTCATGGGCATTACTTTCCTTTCCGGTTTAAAAGATAAAAATATAAGAAGAACTAAAGATATATATATAAAAAAATCATCTGATTTTATTATGTGCGGCAAATTTGTCCGATCTCTTTTTCATTCTCACGGCCCCACCCGAGGGGGGCATGCCTGTCTCTGCCCTGTAAGAAACACTGGTGCAAAGAGACACCACCGTTTGGTTCCAGTCGAGTTAAAGAATCCATTTGCCGAGGAGATGGGCCAAGTTGGCCCGGCGGAATTGAGCTTCGTCATGTGATACGACATGACACGAAGGCCAAAACGTCGTCTGTAACCCAGCAGAGAGAGAGAAAGAGAGAGAGAGAGAGAGAGAGAGATATGACGTGATCTTTTCTAGTGACATGGGGCACACACACACACACACACACACACAGGGGGGGGGTGCAGAAGGAGAAAGAGAAATGTCAGTTGAGTCAGGACAAAAAACGATGCCTTTTTAAAAAACAATCCCATCGTAATTATGAACTGGCAGACGTCTTCCGGAAACCTAATTGGGTGTGGGTGTATATCAGTGTATGGATGTGTATATGCGTGTTGGGTAGGTGTGTGTAGATGTGACTGACAGAGAGAAACAGTGGATGCGTGAGAGAGAGAGATAGTATGTGTATAGGTTTGTGTGTGTATACTTGTGTACGTGGCTGTGTATAGCTGTGTGTATGTGAGAAAATGCATGTGGGTGTGTGCATGTGTATAAGAGACAGTCCGTGTGTCTGTGTGTGCAGCCGCATCAATGCGTTTCCAAATAAGCTTATACTTCCATTAACTTGCGCACACACACACACACACACCAACGCACGCACACTCTTATCAGAAAGTCAGTCAGCGGAGAGAGAAATATCAGTTTCCTTGACTTTGGCGCTTTCTTCCCAGTCTGGTGACATTTGTGCGGTCAATGTTCAGTTTTACCAATGTGTGTGTGTGTGTGTGTGTGTGTGTGTCTCATACCAGGAAACTGTTTACGGTTTCTTGAGATGAAGAAATGCAGCGACCTTGAAATATTTCTTCCAGAGCCTCTGACACTGGAGACGGAAGACAATAATGGGCCACAAAGTTTGCTTTGTTATATTTATTCAAAGCCCGAAGAATCCCTCTCAGCACATGGCTATGATGCTCTCCGACTACTCCTGCTCATGATCAGAGATGCTCGTATTGTCAGCCGTTAAGGGGCATGCTCAAATGGTTACGGTCAACTATTATTTCCGATTTGCTAACCCTTAGAAAGTATGAAAAATGCCTAATACTTCCTTCAAACTTTGCTTTTGTTGCTTTTATTCAAAACCCAAAGAATTCCTCTCAACACATGACTATGATGTCCCCTCACTACTCCTGCTCATGATCAGAGATGCACATATCGTCAGCCACCAAGGGACATGCTCAACTGGTTATGGTCAAGCAACGGAAGTTTGTTTACAGTTGGTCTTTTAATAGTTTACTGTTGTTAATGAACGGAATCCATCTTTCGTGTTTGTTCAAATCACGTGGTTATAAAAGCCATTGCACCGACAACCTGTTTCGTCGTTGTGCACTTTCTGTAATTAAATATCTCAGACAAATTAAAATTGAGCCACCTCGACTCATATACATTTCCCTCCTTCCTTCCCTCACTCACTCCCTTTTATTCCTTCTCTTCTTCCCTTCTCCCCCTCTCCCTCAATCTGACCTTGTGTCTGTTCATCCATACATATATATATATATATATATATATATATATATATATATATATATATATATATATATATATATACACTCTCGCTATCCGCACCTCATCTCCGTCTTTCCCACTCTGCTTCTTTCTTTCTTTCTTTCTTTCTTTCTTTCTCCCCAGTTCTCTTTAAATTCGCTTACATCCATCTTTTTTCTTCTTCCTTAAAAAGTAATTTAAAATGCAACAATATATTTCGACATACACACACACACACACACATATATATATATATATATAAAAACCCATCCTACACAGATTAAAATAGCTAAAAATGAGAAAAAAACAACAAAAATAAACGATGAAACACAACGAAAAATAAAACTAAAGACTTAACTGAAATTAATAAATGGTTGGCAGAAGGATGTTAATAATAATAATGATAATAATAATAATAATAATGTAATAATCTTAAAATGTTGCTAAATTGGAAATTAACTTCAGCCAGAACAGTGGGAAACATATGTAAACCGTCTCTGGTCTACTTTGTTGTTGTTATATAGTTTTAGAGAAAGTTATGGAGGTTTAGAGCTTGACTTGAGTTAAACTAAAATTCGGTCAAATATCTCTGCATGGAGCTTAGAGGAAATTAATATAAGAGGAAGAAGTAGGAGATGGTGTATGTAGAAGGGCAAGAAAATGAAGAAGAGCAAGGAGAAGAGGAGGAAGACGGGAGAGAATATGAAGAGGAAGAAAAACAAGACGAAAAAGTTGGACGGAGAAGAAAAGTGACGAAGAAGTGGTGGAAAAAAACGACGACGACGAAGAAGAAGAAAGCACGTTGAAGAAGAAGAAAAATAAAGAACAAGAGCAAAATGAAGAATGAAAATAAGTAAAAGAACAAAACGACAATTTCTCTCAGGAATAATTTTATGTAGGAAAAAAAAAGGAGGGAAGGAAAATGGAATCGATATATAATAGGATTATTTCTGAATTGCATAACGCAAGGTCGACAGGAAAGACTACTACTACTTGATAACCGGGGGGGGGGGGGGGATTGTGTGTGTGTGTGCGAGAGAGAGAGAGAGAGAGAGAGAGAGAGAGGCGGGCAGACAGGCAGGTACCACTTAAGTTACAAAATTCAGTGTGAAGGAAATCGAAATCACATTACAAGATGTAGTTTTTGGTTTGCTGAGACAGAAAGTAGCTTGTTCTCAATAGAATATCCCCCCACTTTGTTTGGTTCAATGAAATCAATGCACACACACACATAATATATGTGTGTGTGGAGAAAATTAGGCAAAATTAGAACGAAGAAAATGTTGTAACAGACGACCTAAACAAGAAACAATTCCTACATCGGCCGCCTGCCTAGAGATTGTTGCTGTTTCGACACCACACTACAGGACCACTGTCCCTCTTTGGCGTCATATGTTGCTATGATGTTCGTATCGCAATCAGGATACCTCGGATTCGATTCCACTGAATAATACCTTAGGCACGTGTATTTTGCCATAGCCTAACATGAACTGAAATCATGTGAGTGATATTCACTAGATGGAAACAATGTGGAAGCCCTTGTATGGACTGTCTTTGTAATTCAAAGATCCAGCTTTGGCGTACATCATGTCAGTCTTTGGAATAATCAGCCACTTACATTATAATTCTATGCGTACGTAGTCCAGTTCATCGAATGACTTGAGTACTCATCATCGAAACCGACGGAGATCCGGGAGGAATTTGAGTCCACACGAAGCATCTTTGATTTTACTGGGAAGTCAAGAGGGAAAGGCAGTAACCCTGAGTCTTTGTAGGGCTTTCAAAAAAATGGTGGGAAGGGAAGGGAGGAGATAAATAGGGGTCATCGTATTGAGAACCAGGTACGAAGTGTTGCAACAGTCAACTCCGTTAAAGGTCCCCAAAGGCCAGGGTCGTGGTGGTGGCGGCGGCGATATTAAACCGGGCAAGAGATTAAGAATTAAGTCTACCACACATGTAAGCCATTGCTGGGGTTTGAACTCGGAACACAAGTAAGCAGAACAAGCACTGCAAAACCTCCGCCTGAGGCTCCAACGATTCTGTCAATCCAATACCCCCCCGTCCCTCACACTCATGTTCTTTCCCCGCCCCTCACTCTTCCACTTTCTCTCACTCCTCCTCTCATACTTCCGCCCTCTGTCTCCCCTAAATGACAGCGATACTCTCTGCCTTTCTATTCCATCCTATTTCCCTCGCCCCTATTTCGTTTCTGGCACATTATCACGTTTTACCACCGGTCAATTACGACTCTTCAGTCATCAACGTACTCCACTATCGGCTGGTGGTGGTTGTAGTGGTGGTTGTAGTGGTGGTGGTGGTGGTGCTAGTGGTGGTGCTGGTGGTAGTGGTTATTCTTATTTCTGTTTGCTTTTGTAAAGCCGTGTTTATCTTTGGATTGGCTCCAGTCAAAATATGCCGAACCTAGAGTAAATAACCTCTCACCTCTGTGTGTGTGTGCGTGCTGTGCATGTGGTGTATGTATGTATGTGATTATGTATGTGCATATGTGTGTATGCCTATGTATGTGTATATGTGTGTATATATGTGTGTGTATGTATATGTGTTGTGTATGTACGTGTGTGCGTGTATATATATATATATATATACACACACACACACACACACACACACACACACACACACACACAGATACCGATACCTATCTCTAACTAAAACACACTTCGATATATATATACACGTGTAGGTGGGTGGGTGTTTATATTTCAATACATCATTTACATCAACGGAATGAATATTCTTTGACCTTCCTGATGTTATTTCTGTTTCTGTCGTTTACCGAAACTGCCCCAAGAAGGGATTCGTTTGTTCGCACTTCAACAGCATCACGAATTCTCGTTTCGTGATCGTAAACGTTAGCTAGGGGACATGGCTTGTGTGTATGTGTGTGAGTTAATATAGACTTATCTTGTATTCGATATTTCGTCGATAACTGATGAGGGAAGAGCGCGTCCACCGCCTTTGTGCTTTTTTTTTTCTTCTGTTTTCCGCATGTTCCTATGTAGTCTTTTGCGCATCATTTTTCATTTTACTACTACTACTACTGATGATGATGATGATCATTCTACTATAGGCCCGAAAGGATGAAGGGCGTCGACGGAATTTGAACTCTGAACGTATACCGCTAAGCATTTCGCTCGACATGCTAACGATTCTGCCAGCTCGCCGCTTTAAATACTAATAATAATTATAATTTCTACTCTAGGCACAAGGCCTTGAAAACTTTTGGGGGAGGGGGATGAGTCGATTAGATCGACCCCAGTGCGTAACTGGTACTTATTTCATCGACTCCGAAAGGATGAAAGGCAAAGTCGACCTCGGCGGAATTTGAACTCAGAACGTAACAGCAGACGAAACACCGCTAAGCACTTCGCCCGGCGTGCTAACGTTTCTGCCAAGCTCGCCGCCTTGTAGCGTGTGAATATTGGATAGAAAAGCTGAAGGTTGTTTAAAAGGAGGGGGGGGGGTTCTTTTTTAACGAAATATATTCATGCCATTATTATTTATAACATCAATCGTTGGAAAACGAACACACACGCACGCACGCACGCACACACGCGCGCGGAGAGTGTTCGAAATTCTGAAGGTACACAAGAGATCGTGACAGTCATATTAACCAAGTCAACATTCCACAGGTTACATAAATATTCACACTGCGGCCTCTTTGTTCAGTCATGCATGTCCAAAAAGTGCTCTTCTTGTCTGTTGAACGGTGGTTGTGTGTGTGTGTGTATGTATGTGTGTGTGTGTGTGTGTGTGTGTGTGTGTGTGTGTGTGTGGTATGTTTGTGCGTTTTGTTTTAAATAATTTATCAATGAAATGATATGCATACATGTCTCTCTGTGTGTGTGTGTGTGTGTAATATATTATCAAAGAAATGTAATAGTTTTAAATGTGTATGAGTGCTCCAGCGTGTCTGGATTCAATAATTTTAGTGTGTGTATGTGTGTCTGTATGCACAGACGTGTGTATATATATATATATATATATATATATATATACTCTCTCTCTTTCCTTTCCCGAGCGTCTAGTAACACTATCTGTATCAAGTCCTCACGTTGTTGTTTTTTGTTATTGTTTTTTGTCTTTTTCTTTTTGAACTATATGTATATATATATACACACACACACACACACACACACACACACACACACACACACACACACACACACACACACACACACACACACACACACATTCAGAGATACAGATACACTTTGCAACTTTGTAAATGTGTGTATATGTACGTAGATACATCTATTCACACACACACACACGCACAGACACATAACGTGTATATATATATATATATATATGTGTGTGTGCGTGTGTGTGTGTGTGTGTGTGCGCGCGAACGCGAATACAGTTAAACTCACGCAATCATATAGTGTTTGTTAGAGACACGGGCGCGTATGAGTGTGTTTAGAGCGTACACTGTACTCGCACATACACCACATACACACAACCAGTGTTAGATGAGGTGGAAGAGTTTGTTGTGTAAAGATACTGTGATTCTCTTGTGGGTGGTGGACGTACGAGTGTGTGTGTGTGTGTGTGTGTGTATTTATAAACTGTTATATTAAGAATTACAGGGTCGACAGCAGGTGCTAAACCCAGGTAGGACAGAACGATGAGCTAAATATGGTGGTGGTGCTGTGATAGAGAAAGGGCCGTTATATTTGTTAATGTCAACTGGTACAGCCATGAATATAGCAAGTTGATACGGTGGATGATCTGGGTCTTAGAGCCAACTGCCTGCCTTATTTGAACATACGGGTGCATATGAAGGGTGGGGTTGGGGAGGGGTTGGAAATCAAAGTACCTTTATCCCAGCTCACCCCATAAAAAAAAAAAACCCTGCAAAATCTGCAAAGGTTATGTTTGTCTTGTTGGAAATAGATTCTGTGAAGTGCATAAACGCAATTAATGTTGGTTTCACATTTTGGCACAAGGCCAGCAATTTCAAGGGAAGAGGTAAGTCAATTACATCGACCCCAGTACGCAACTGGTACTTAATTTATCGACCATGAAAGGATGAAAAGCAAAGTTGATCCCGGCGGAATTTGAACTCGGAGCGTAACTTTGGAGGAAGTGTTGCTAAGCATTTTGCTCGACGCCATCTTGATAATGATAATAATGATAATCCTTTCTACTGTAGGCCCAAGGTCAGCAATTCCGGGAGATCGACCCCAGTGTTTCACTGGTATTTATTTTATCGATCTCGAAAGGATGAAAGGCAAAGTCGACCTCGGCGGAATTTGAACTCAGAATATGAAGACAGACGAAGTGCTGCTGAGCATTTTGTTCGACGCACTAACGACTCTGCTAGCTCGCCGTCATAATAACCAAGAATGCAATGAATTCCACAGGAAATACCAGGAGTTTCTCAAATTACGGCTCTGTTTCATTTGAAAGGCGAATCTTTCGAGCGTCAGCGAACTCGTAACACCAGGAGAGGTCATGGACTCGAACTCGCCTGAACTCACTGTAATCTGAGAAGGCAGGCTTGTCATTTCTCACCGACTGCAGAAAACCAGGTATCAGGGTTTAGTTGATGGCGTTCTTGTCAAAGGATGGCACACAACTTCATCCACCACTGATGTCGACTGCTGCTGTCGTTGGTGGCGCTTTTGCCATAAGACGGCACAAAGCCTCATTCCTCCACTGACATCGACTGCTACTGTTTTCCAGTTCGTTGCGCTGTTTCTTGTGGAAGATAGGTTCGGAACGCAAGCAACTGAAGAAAATCACGAAGGAGTTTGTAACCATTGAAGCGAGAACTATTGTAGCTGAAGATTGTTAACGGTGACAAAAGACTGAAGAACTCTTCTGTAGGATAAGGCTAACTCTGTCCTCGTTGTCCGACTCGGGTGAAACGCTTATGACCCTGCGGTCCCTGCTGAAGATACGGTAAACTGTCGCAACATTGCGATAGTTTTAGTCACCACCAAGAGAAGAGCTTGCAATAATCTTTAAATGGTTTCTGCTCTGAGCAAAGCATCTCGGATGTTTAATTCGCCTTTGATCTTTAACATTCTGATATTGTTGAAGGGGTCAAATTTATGACCTTTTTATCACATCGATGTTGTTAATGCTGCTGTCAGTTATGATTGGGGATATCTGTGATAAAAAAAACGTTCCAGACACGACCAACCATCCCAGCTTTTATTCAGATATTTTATTATGGACTCTGATCGATTTTACGTCGTTGTCGTCAGAGGTTTGTTCAGTATGTGAATGCAGGTGTGATTCAGCCTCCAAGTCAAGGGGTCATCACTCCTGTTCTAAGCTGTCGCTTGACCAACTAGAAATAGCAGTCAAATACCTCTCAAATCACAACATAACTTCTTCAAGTAGAGACGCATGTATTGAGGATAATGTAATGTGGGATACACATGAAAAGGCAGTATGGTCACGGATGGAATACATTTCATCGTAAGACTGTTCGATCAAGTCAGACCTGGTGTTAAACAACAGCAACGAGAAGTATAGTGCAACTTCAATAATCCACAACTTCGCCATTTTGTTTTGGTCGTCACGTGAGGCAATTGTAAAATGGAAGATTTTGATGTGTAACACTCTTACTGTTTTACTACCATCAAAATTTAATCATTAAGTTGTGTGTGTGTGTGTGTGTGTGTGTGTGTGTGTGTGAGCATGTTTGACTGTGTATGTTTGTGTGTGAGCGTGTATGTAAGCATGTGTGTGTATGTATGTGTGAGCGTGTCTGAGCATCTATTTGTGAGCGCGCGTATGTGTGTGAGCATGTGTATGTGTGTGAGTGCTAGTTTATGTATATTAAATTATGCATGTGAGTGAAGAGTGAGTGTGTGTGTGTGTGTGTGTGTGTGTGTGTATAAATATCAGCTTGTTTGTGTGTGAACGTCAGCTTGTGTATGTGTGTGCCAGTGTCTATCAGGCTGTGTGTGTGTCTGTGTGTCAGCTCGTTTGTGTGTGAAGGTGGCGTTCAGTCTGTTTGCGGAAACGTCTGTGTGTGTAACAGATTGTATATTTTCGCTGTGTGTATTCATATATTATTTATAAATCAACCCTTGTTATATGTGGCACAGCGAATTAGCATATGTTGTTTGTGTTTGTGAGTGTGTGTATCAGCATGTTTGTATGTGACTGTGTGTGTGAGTGAGAGAAAGAGAGAGAGAGAGAAATTACTGTGACACGTAAACAATAGGTAAAAAAGACGAAAGATTTTGAAAAAAAATCCAGGAAGACGTCATGATAAGTAAAGGAAGATAGGAACGAAAAGAGATTAAAAAGGGGGAAAAAATTGAAGAAAACGTGAGGAGAAAGTGATGAAGTAAGTATGTTGGAACCAACTAAAATAATGGTAAATGAACCTCCTCAAAAAAAAAAAAAAGAAGCGGAAAAGAGACAATGAAGAAAATGGTAAAAAGAGAAGCGGTTAAAATTGAAGGAAATGTGAGGAAAATTCAAGAAAAAAATGAAAGGAAAATGGAAGAATCGCTGATAAGAATGACTGGAAATTGCGGTTGAATAAAAGAATGAAGGATGGAATGGAAGACGGAATGAATTAAGGAAAGAAGAAAAGATAAAATGGGTGAGGGAAGAACGAGTAAATTAAAAAATTTGGGAAATGTAAGAAAGAGCGAAAGAATGAATTTCAGAAAGTGTGTTCAAATATGGTAAGAACGAGCGAATATAATTGAGAACGATAATGAAAACAAATGAATGAAAGAAAGAATGAGTGAAAAAGAACGAGTGAAAGAAAGGTTAGAATGAGTGAACAAGGTAGTACAAGCGAAAAAAAGAATGAGTGAATAAAATGTAAGAACCGGCGAATAAAAAGAATGCGGAAGTGAATTTAAGAATGAGCGAATGAATCTAAGAGCGAACGAATGAGATGAGCGAATGATAGAAGCGAATAAATTTAAGAACAAGCAAATGATAAAGAGTGAATAAATTTAAAACGAGCGAATAAATTTATGAACGAGTGAAGGAAAAAAAAAAAAAAAATGAACACGCGATAAAAAAAGCACGAAGTGAAAGCGGAAGAAAGAGGAATTGAAACAAAGAAGGGAGAGAGAAATGGAGAGAGAGCGAGGGGGGTGAGAGATGAGGGGAAGGTGTAGGAAACTCAGTAAACCCATCACCATAGAAACTATTCTGAATCAGTTGACCTCGAAGACTAAAATCAATATGGCTTCTCGCTATCTTTGAATTTATTTCTTTGTTTATCTTTATTTCTTAATTTGCATTGCCATGGTGATCCTCATCGGTGTGTCACATGACAAGGGAGACCTCATCGACAACAAGTGTATTGACTTGTTTGTCATCTTCTTCTCCTCCTTCTCCTCCCTCCTCTTCTTCTTGTTTTTCTTTCTTAAAATCTTCAAGTGAAATATTTATTCTTCCTCTTTCCAACAGAGAGAGAGAGAGAGAGAGAGAGAGAAGGAAGAGAGAGCCTGGATCTTTAGTGCAAGGGTTGGAGGGAAGCGTATTGTAATTGTTGCATTTACCTACCGTATGGCACACACACACACACACACACACACACACACACACTTATTCGACTTAGGTGGTAAACACGCGCGCGCACATATGTAAAGATTTTTTAGAACCTGCAGCGTGCATTGAAGCGCGCACACAATCATATCTGCACACACACACACATACACACACATGCACATTCTCTTATGCGGCACGCACAGATAAATGCACACACAATCGCATGCACACGTACTCAAGGATATATGAAGTCATACGAATACATACACGCACTCACAGTAATGCATGTACGTACACAGGTACATACGTACACGCAATCATATATATGCATACATGTACGCAAACATGCAATCATTCACACAAAGATGTGTACACGCGTGCGCGCGCGCGCACACACACACACGCTCTCATACGCACGCTTTTACACAAACATTGCACTCACACACGTGCATAAATACACACGCTCTCACACACACATGCTCTTATACACTTACACACTCACTCACGCGCACACGCAAACGTGCGCGCTCTTGCATATACAACCATGCATGCTCACACGCATACACGCGCACTCTCTTAACACCCAAATACACACGCTCACACACGCGTGCACGCATATTATTACGCAGACGCGCGCGTGCTTATATACACACTCATACATGCGCACACCTTTCTCAGTGATTCCGTGTAACATGAGCAGGTAGACACGTGCAGACATGTTTCAAAACAGGCGCACACTTCCACACGCACACACACACACACACACACACACACACACACACACACGCATATATTCAAAACATATACACACAGTTTTCAAAGTAACATTCATGCTGCATGAAAAAGTCACACGTAGACATGCTTATCACACACACACACACACACACACACACACACACAGCCACACCTTTGCTTATACATGTACATAGATGACCTCATACCACATGCATTCAAATACAGGTTTATACACACGCACACTTTTATTCACACACACACTTTTATTCACACATACACACGAACACAAGCACAGTCGCTTGTACTTATTCTTTCAAACACACTCAGGCACACATGAATGTACACACACGAATGTATACACACACATACATTCACACACTTAAGTGATGTCATAGCAAAAAAGGTTAGTAAGCAAGAGATCACACACACACTCACACTCAGGTCTTTTAAGTGACGTCATAAGCAGGAAACTATGTCAGACATGAGAAAACACACACACACACACACACACACACACACACACACACACACACACACACACACACACACACACACTTATATTCAAACAAAAACACTTTCACATAGACAAACTATTCAATTACACACACACATGCACACAGCTACACACACACACTCTCTCTCTCTCTAGACCACAGATATAATAAACAGCATAAAAGGTTATGTTAGGTGTGTATGTATGTGTTCATACTCGGATCAAGGGCAGCACTAATATCAAGATAAAAATCGTGATCACTTATTGTTCGTTTGTTGAGCATGAAAGGCTTTTGTTTCTATCCTTTCCGACTCCATTATCTAAAATATATTATTTAGCAAACGCTGTATGCTGTCTGTCTTCGCTCTCTGCATAAAGCAAGGTTGAGAAAGAATGAATAAAAAATCACCGAGATAGACAGCTGGATCTGTGTTTTATGAGTTTTATTCAATTTCATTTCATTTCATTACAAAACCACAGGCTATTTCGATATATAAACAGACGAAGCTAAGCAGTAAAAACCATTTATAAAGGAGCAGCGGTGACAAATATTGAAATTGGTGTCATAGTGATAAAGATCTCGAAGAGGTCTTAGACTGGAAACGACAGGAAAAAGATTTCTCTTATAACTAGTTGGCTCCACGCCGTCAAAAATGACTGCTAATTGTGGTATTTCCATAAAATAACTTTGCCTGGACTTGTGCCTCGGAGGGGACCTTTCTTGGTGAAATCCCATGGTCATTCATGACCGAAGGGGGTCTTTACCCATTTGTTCTTTACACTATCCCCATGACATACGTGTTGCACACATCACTTCTATTCTCACGCTATCAACCACTGATAATAGATTTTAGGCGAAGACAGCGAGATGGCAGAATCGTTAGCATACCGGGCATAATGCTTAGCAGCATTTCGTCCGTCTTCATGTTCAGAGTTCAAATTCTGCCAAGGTCGACTTTGCCCGTTTACCCTTTCGGAGGTCGATGAAATAAAGTACCAGTTGAGTACTGGGGTCGATGAAATCGACTAGTCCTCTCCCACCAAAATCTCAGGTCTTGCACCTTATAGCAGAAAGGATATATCTTAGGCGGTGACAGTGTCCTACTGAGACTCTCACACACCATATACATGCACCAATATCACTATTCTCCCACCACTGTTACATTTTAGATGTTTTTTGGTAATAATTAAAAATAACGTCACTCCATCACCGAGAAATGGCGAGATATTTCTTTAGCCAAAGAATTTTTATCGATTTTGATGTAATGTAGCTCATTGTCCATCTTTTATTGAACGATTCCGGAAAGGATATTGTCAGAAACTCAATCCGCTCTCTCCGACCGACTTTAATTAATTTCACAGACTTGATTAACTTGGGTGTCTTCCACATATATTTTCAGCTCGCCACACAAAAGAACGAAACCCAATCTTCAGCTCTGTTGTCTGAAAACCTGGGAGTTAATGCTGTTGGCCAATTAATTTTCTCAAGAATTATTGTTTTTTCTTTCTTCTGTCTCTTTTTCTATTTTATTAAGAAAGGTGGTGGTGGTGGGGGGAATTGACGATTAATTATATTCGTAATAATTAGTTTCATTAAAGGAAAAGAAAATGTCGGTCTTTATTTGAAGTTTGTGTGAAGGCGAGTGGCCTTGTGGTTCGGGTGTTGCACTCGCTAGTATCTTTTTTCTTTTACTTGTTTCAATCATTGCACTGCGGCCATACTGGAGCACCGCTTTGAACAATTTTCAATCGAATGATTCGAACTCGGTATTTTTTTTTAAAGTCTGGTACTTATTCTACCGGTGTCTTTTGCCGAAACTGCTAGCTTACGGTGACGTAAACAAACCTATACCGGTTGTCAAGCGGTGTGTAGGATAGACAGACACACGCATGTACACGACGGGTTCGCTTCAACCATATGCCCGTGGAGGGTATATCAGCCGAAACGTTGTGTTAACAACAAACAAGAAATATCCGTCAAATGTAAATAATGTACATAATTCCTCATCTCTTAAATATAGAACTGTATTAAGAAAGACTACCGTTCAAAAATGTCACAGAAAATGGTAACGGGGCGGATGTAAGCTATGGAAATATCGATCGTCGAAAGGATGAAAGGCAAAGTCGACCTCGGCGCAATTTGAACTCAGAACGTAGCGGCAGACGGAATACCGCGAAGCATT
The DNA here is from genome assembly GCF_046866305.1 of Octopus bimaculoides. Taxonomy (NCBI): domain Eukaryota; kingdom Metazoa; phylum Mollusca; class Cephalopoda; order Octopoda; family Octopodidae; genus Octopus; species Octopus bimaculoides. The sequence goes on along the minus strand of NC_142953.1, from coordinate 2,881,826 downwards.
TCGCCCGGCGCGCTAACCACTCTGCCAGCTCGCCGCCTACACGTTCTCCTAGATTACGACGACGTCCATAATTAGGCCACGTAACAACAAACATAAATATTTACAGTAGACGTTTTTTTTTTTTGGCAGAGCATTTCATTCAACAGATGCTGGGGGTTATCTGCGAAGAATTAGGGTCGACTTCTACGAGCGATATCTTTCTTTTTCTTTTTTACTATTCTTTTTACTTTCTTTTAGGTGTTCGAATCATTAGACTGCGGCCATGCTGGGACACCGTCTTGAAGAATTTTTAGTTGAATGAATCCACCCCAGTGCTTATTATTATTATTATTATTATTATTATTAGTTTTAAAGCTTGGAACTTATTATATCGGGTCTCTTTTGTCGAACTGCAAAAGAGAGCGATAGAATAAGTACTAGGCTTCCAAAGAATAAGTCCTGAGGTCGATTTGCTCGACTAAAGGCAGTACTCCAGCGTGGCCACAGTCAAAACACTGAAACAAATAAAAGAAATGAAAGAACACACACACACACACACACACACACACACACATACAACGGGCTTTTTTCAGTTTCCACTTACCAAATCCACTCAAGGCTTTGATTGCCCCGATAAGTAGAAAACACTTGCCCAAGGCGCCATACCGCGAGACTGAACCCACACTGCACATATGTAATGTCCCCAGCTTTATTACCTCCTGCTAGCCCCACTTAGTACACTGTTTTGTTTATTGTTCTTCCTCATTGTACATAGACTCGTGTGTGTGTGTGTGTGTAATCGTATTTATTTATATGGAATTTAAAAATCTTTCCTCTTCGCAGAACTCAAGTCGATCACTCACAAAGTGACAAAAAGCTCTTTAGTTTAAAACCAAGATTGCTCTTAAGGCTTTTGAGAATATGTTGAACCAGTTGAAATATATATGTGTGTGTGTGTGTGGGGGGGGTAACCTAGCACTCATGTTATGAGCGTGCATGGCAATTTAGTACAGAAGTGTGTGTGCTTCATTATTTTGTATGCACCTATAAATGTCTTGCATTGTCTCCATAACTAAATCCGGGTCTTTACATCACTCTTCTCAATCCATGGTGATAGAAGTAATGATACTTTATGTTGTTATTGCTAAGTATTTTTTCGCATATCTAAAGCCTGCAAGCTTGTATGTCAATCCGTGAGACTCTGCCTCTCTGTCGGTCGCCGTTCGTCTGTCGCTGTCTGCTTCTCTGTCCGTATGTATGTCTGCCTCTCTGCCTGCCTGCCTGTCTATTTGCTTCTCTGTTTATCTGTTTGCCTGCCTGGGATCAGGACAAAATCCGCCTCCGAGGACAAAATCTTCCCCGGACAAATTTTACACAAAAATACCAACTAATGAATATTAAAAATTTTTTTAAATACAATTTCACTTTCCTAAAATATTTTTTATTGTAAAAGAACAATATTCCGAGGGATATTAACTGCCGGGGGATTTTGTCCGGGGGAGGGGAGATTTTGTCCAGGTGGGATTTTGTCCAGGTGGGATTTTGTCCAAGTAACTGCCTGCCTACCTCTCTATGTTTCTGTTTATTTATCTGCCTGTGTGTGTGTATGTATGTGTCTATCTGTCGAGCTGATTGTCTGCCTGTCTCTCTGTACGTCAATCTGTCTGTATGTCTGCCAACAGCCCTGGTCTCGGTGTTAGCTATTTCGAATGTCGCTGTGTTCAACAGCCGGCTGTCGGCTGCCTCAGTGAAAACCTTCAACCGGGATTATTACGGAGCCGGCGGGACTTTCACAAACAACAACATTAAAGACCATAATTAATATTTAGACAGTTGTCATAATTCCTATTGGTTTCGTACAAATAACCCATCAATGACGCCTCTCACCGCTCCACCCGTACCCGTCAATTCCTACTTCCTCATCCCCCACACAAACGCTTAGATATAAGTATATGTACCA
>NC_142953.1:2869887-2874887 GCF_046866305.1 Octopus bimaculoides | reverse complement strand
ACTTGGTCAGATAAACAAAGGGGAAGTGCTATGACCCCCACCTTTTTTTCAGGAACTCTGAGATTAGTGTGAGGGAGAAAAGTACGGATGGAGGGCGATGCCCTCAGAGACAGAGACAAGGTCCCCCCACCACCACCACTGTTCGTAATAGTGTGGACTTGGAAATCTTTCGGTATTATTTCTCCACTCACAAGGCTTATAGTAAAAGACACTTGCCCAAGGTGCCACTGAACCCGGAACCATGTAGTCTGGTAAGCAAGCTACTTACCACACAGCCACTCCTGCGCTTAATTTGTCTACAGCGAGAAATTTTCTCCATGACAAAACATAGTGAATAGCTTTCTTACAAGTTCAAATATGTCTGAAACTGGTAACAAGTTTGTTTCTGCACATCACTGCTTAGCACTGCCATCCCATATATATATATATGTATATTGTGTCCGATGTGCCAACGATTCTGCCAACTCGCCGCCGCCTTAGATTAAAAGGATGAGGTGTTTGTGTTGCAGAGTGGCACCTCATCGACTACTAACCACCTCCACAACCCCCCCCCCCCAAAAAAAGCCCCTTGTAAATGCAAGACGTTTACAGCAATTACCTTTGATGGCTACAGCAAACTGGATGAATGACCAGACAGTAGTATTAAACTGTGGAGACGCAATGGCCCAGTGGTTAGGGCAGCGGACTCGCGGTCATAGGATCGCGGTTTCGATTCCCAGACCGGGCGTTGTGAGTGTTTATTGAGCGAAAACACCTAAAGCTCCACGAGGCTCCGGCAGGGTGGAGGCGAACCCTGCTGTACTCTTTCACCACAACTTTCTCTCACTCTTACTTCCTGTTTCTGTTGTGCCTGTAATTCAAAGGGTCAGCCTTGTCACACTCTGTGTCACACTGAATATCCCCGAGAACTACGTTAAGGGTACACGTGTCTGTGGAGTGCTCAGCCACTTGCACGTTAATTTCACGAGCAGGCTGTTCCGTTGATCGGATCAACTGGAACCCTCGACGGAGTGCCAGTATTGCTGTGTCCTCCATGTGTTATTACGTACATGTGTTCAGCCCAGGAACCTCAAAAGGAGAATCCCTGGAATGTTATACAAATTTTCTGTGGTGCCACGCAGTAGGACTGAGTGTGTATATCTGTGTTTACATGTATATATACGTGACTATATTTGCGTGTATGTATAAATATATTTGTGTGTGTGTGTGATACCTAGTATATATATATATATATATATATATATATATATATATATATATATATATACCGTTCTATAATTTTAACTGTATTGAAAAACCAGTCAACAACGAATACACCCCCACCACTGTCACCACAGCCACACCTGAATGATCACAGCTACCCGATCTATAAAACCTCTGGATTATTGATTAACAGGTGCAAGGTATAGTCGTGCGGTGAACGAGTCAGCTTTGCTTTCACAGGGGTTTCAAGTTTCTATGTTGCTATACGCAGACGCGGTACCTTCCGCAAGTGGCTTCTACAAAAGCCTCCGGTTGAGCCGACATCGAGTGGGTGGGATTTGGTAAAGAGGATACAGTGCAGAACACGCACACACACACACACATACACGCACACAAACGGGTGATGAAAAGTTTCTGTCTTTAAGGATGTCGCGAAAGGCCTGGCTGGAGATCGAACCTTGCGAGTTAGAAAAACTGAAGGACCCCTGCAAGAAGTGCGTGAATCTGAGAGGGGAATATGTTGCATAGAATCATAATTAACTGGCCCACCTGTATTTTCTTTTATCCAAAGCTAGGAAGTTTTCAGCACCTTATCTAATGTGCCCTTACTTTTTTAAGAGGGTAGGGTATGAATTGATGGGGATTTAGCTGCTGTTTCTAGCAATCTGAAAGACCGACTACAGGTTCTTTCCTTAATTGGCTTGGAGTATTTTTTGTTGTTGTTGAATGTGTCATGATAAAGCGAGGAAGTAGTGTGTTGCAATATAAACAAACACGTGTTAACAAAGCTGTCAAAATAATAAAAAAAACAAAAATGTGGACGCTAAAGGTAACAAGTACTGTACAGATTTCATTTCCCTTTTTTTTTTGACTCCTTGTTTGTGAGAAAAGCATGAACATCTCAGAATCCCATACCTCCTGTCTTAAGAATTTGCGACGTTTTAAATAAATCAGTATGTGTGTGTTTATTTACGTAGATGTGTGTGTGTATATATATATATACACACACACACAAGTTTTTCTCTATATATGCGTATGTGTATAACGTCTCTCTTTCTTTCTCTCTCTTTCTCTCTCTCTCTCTTTCTCTCTCTCTTTCTATCTCTCTCTCTATCTCTCTCTCTCTCTATCTCTCTCTGTCTCTCTCTCTCTCTCTCTCTCTCTCTCTCTCTCTCTCTCTCTCTCTCCTCTATATATATATATATATATATATATATATATATATATATATATAAATAAATCAATCTACCCATCTATATTATTCTTCAATAACAATATTACTGATAGTGACTTCGAAGTTTCGGCCAGTTAAGCTATCGTCGAACTCTTTAATTATAGAGTAACCCATCAGATAAATGTAAAGTTGATTTCATTGTAACTACACACGAAAACAAACATTATATATAAAAGTTTATGACCGGTCGGAGGGGTCACCCAGGGTTTTACAGTGTCTCGTCAGAGAGGTTAGGGTCTGATTAGACGCTGAGAAAGCTAAGCGCTTTGTGGACGCGAAATCCTGGGCAAGCCCATAGACCGGCCATAACCATCTTTCTCTAAGCACTCTGCTCTATATCTTAGATTGTGTTTCTCTTTCGGATTTATGATTAAACTGACGATATATATCGAAACGCGGAGTAGATAAAACAGGAGACAACTAATGAAGGGATTGTTCTTAATGTTGCCTGTGTCGTTCCTCATTTCGTTCACATTTTTTTTGACGTCCTGTGCCCATATAAGCATGTTTATATATATATATATATATATATATATATATATATATGTAGGTATGTACATATATGTATGTATATATGCATATATATATATATATATATATATATATATATATATGTATGTAATATTTTGGATTAATGAGTATACGTTAATTAGCGTGGTGTGTTAAATAAAGCACTGGCACAGTTTGCGCCACCTGGTGTCATCCGCTATTAGGGGATATCTTCGTTTGGATCCTACTCGTATTATATGCGTGTCTTATACAGAGACGGAGGTAGATTCATTAAAATATATTTCTACATAAGCATATCTATAAAATAAAGCAGGTAACAAGTCCAATATATGTGCACGTACACACACACACACACACACACACACACACAGAGAGACTGAATAACACACCTACCTGTACGTACATGCCGTTCATAGAGGTGGAAGGGTGCGTAAGTCACTCCTTAACGTGTCCAAATCCAGTGGTGTGGTCCAGTTCACTTAGTGCGCACGTAACGCTTGTACTTACATATGTATATCTAATATATATATATATATATATATATATATATATATATGTGTGTGTGCGTGTAGGTTTCTATAGATATGTCTGTATTTGTGTGTCGATGTTATGTTCGTAAGCCTGGAGGGCGTTCAACCAGGTGTTTGGTCGTAAAACACCTCCGTTCGCAGTCACCAACCGACGAGCGATGTGTTGCGATAGCTTTGTTGTTTGTTAACTGCTGTTGTTGCTGCTGCTACTCCTGCTGCTGCTCCCAGTGGTGGTGGTGCTGGCGGCGGCGATGGTAATGTTAGTGGTGGTGATAGGAGGAAGGGTGGTTTAGGTTTGGGTTGCGGGTGTAAGGTGCTTGGACGACTGCAGTTGTTGTGGTGGTAGTAGTTGTTGTTGTTGTGGTGGTGGTGGTGGTGGTGGTGATTGTTGTTGTTGTTGTTGTTATTTGCTGCGTCTGCTGCTGTTTCTGTTATTGTTGGGGAACGTAATTGTCGTCGAGTGTTAAATATTGCAATTATGATGACGGTGATCGCAACACTTGGACAAGCAAACTCATTTCTATTGTTTGTGTGTGTGTGTAGCTGCGTGAATGTGTATGTGTACGTAATACATACACGCACTCTCTGTGTGTGCGTGCGTATACGTGTGTGTGTGTGTGTATATATATATATATATATATATATATATATATTATATATATATATATATATATATGTGTATCTTTTTCCAGTCATTAGACTGCGGCCATGCTGGAGCACCGCCTTGAATGTTTCGTCGAATGAATCCATCCCAATACATTATTTTTTTTCTTTAAGACTGGGTCTTATTCTGTCAGACTTCTTTTGCCGAACCGCTAGTTTATGAGGACGTAAATACACTAACACCGGTTGTCAAGCGATGGTGGGGAACAAACACTGACACACACACACACACACACACACGACGGGCTTCTTTCAGTTTCCGTCTACCAAATCCATTCGCAAAGCTTTGGTCCACCCGAGGTTATAGTGGAAGACACTTGCCGAAGGTGTCACGCAGCGGGGCTGAACCCAGAACCATGTGGTTGGGAAGCAAGCTACTTACCACACAGCCACGCCTGCACACACACACACACACTTTCTTAAACAAGAATGTTGCTGACAGTGACTTCGAAGTCAGTGTCAACAACATTGTTGTTTAAGAACGCTAAATCTGTACTCTACGAAAGTATAGAGTGACCAACCAGGTTAATGTAAAATTGTTTTTTATTATTACTGTACGTAAAAACAAACAAAAATATATTCTTTTATTTATATATATGTGTATGTATGTATTCTCTCTCTCTCTCTCTCTCTCTATCTATCTATATATATATATATATATATATATATATATAATGTCTAACAGGCGTGCATTGAAGAACATTTTAATGTAATAACTCATAGAAGCTTATAGTATGTCTGTATGTTTGTATGTGTATAGACACACACATCTGCGTGTGTTTAATGTTATTTTAGCCTCTGGGCGAATCTTAAACGATGTGGTTTGTTAAACATATGGATGGAATAGGAAGTTGATAACA
>NC_142953.1:2852387-2864887 GCF_046866305.1 Octopus bimaculoides | reverse complement strand
ACACACATTACATTCATTAAAATATTGTAGAACGTGTTTGAATTTCTACCGACCACTTTTACCATCTTCGCTCATTTTCCTCAGACTTTCTGGTAACCGTAAACCTGTGGCAGTCGAAATCAATCATAGGCCGTGAAGGGGAAAATCAAAATGTAAAAAGTACAGAACTACTTCACCTCCAGTTCTGCCTCCTCTTACCCCACCTCCTCCCCCTTCCTGTGACTAACCACTTAACACGGAGAAGTTGATTTGATGGGAAAGAAAAAAAAAAAAACGCGAAGCGTGGAAATTGTGTAACCTAAGATGGCGTCTTCTTCCGGTGGGAGTAATGACAGCTTATTAAGGATATGATATGTGTGTCTGTGGTTATATATTTTTATATTTTTATTTTGTTTTTTGTCTTATTAGGGATGACTAAAGAAGGGCCGTAGTGGAGTTATTTAATGGAGAGATAGAGAGAGAAAGAAAGAAATGGAAAAATAGTTTGTCATGATGGAAGGGTTTTTCTCGTATTTTAAGTCATTTCGATACGGTTGATTGATTTCACTATAAACAAATCATCTGTGCGGATCTTCGGCAAGAAGTTGCCGAACTCTCAAACGTCATCTAACGACGGGAAAGTCCTTGCTATATATATATATATATATATATATATATACATACTCACACACACACACACATATATATATATATACACAAACACATATATATATAAACAGAAAGGAAGATATATAGACAGACAGCGCTTTCTTCCATTGAAATAGTTTATCCCCAAGAAAGAAACGGAGTAAAGGGATAAGGAAAATGACAGTTAGGAACGAAAATGGTTACGGGTTTCAATTTAATGAATTATCGTCAGTAATTTCAATCACAAATAGGAACTAATAATTTTTTATTGTTTATTTTTTATCTTTATTTTTCTGTCCCCACCCCACTCCTTCGTAATCGTTAAGAGAGGTGGAATAAAATACATTTTGAAATTGACACTTGGAGAATAACGAACTATTTATAAGAACACACAGTCAGACATACACAAAGAAAAAAAAAAATTTTTAAGATATTGAAAAAAGGAAAAAAAAAAACTAAATAAAGTATTCTTAACAAGAAAAACGATTGTTTCATTTGTTAAATTATCATCATTATTATTATTATTATCATTATTTGCTTTGTTTCTAAATTCCTCAGAAGATTGTCATTCTACTTACGTCACTTTTGGAATTGTCTCTTTTATTCTCCAAAGTTGCTGCAAAACAAAACAAAAAGATAGAATGTCATTAATTCTTCGGTTATTACTCAGATATTTCATGCAATAATTACCATATTTGATAGCATAAAAGACGCACAGGTATAGTTCTAGGCTACGGAAGGCCTGTTTTAAGGCTATAGGCACAAGTGTTGGTCACGGAAAGTCTGCGAAGGACTTGGAGACCGTTCCTTCGTCTATATCAAACCAACAACGAAAGAAGACATCATAATTCTTAATTCTGATGGCATGTACACCGAAATTTAATTTGATAAAGTCACGTGACAAAATGACCTAATCACACACGCACATACACACAAAACGCATATAAATTCCGCCCGCACACACACACACACACACACACACACACACACACACACACACACCTTACAAATCACGCACAAACATATCGTGCATTTGTTAAGCCTATTTGCGTATACGTCATACACACATCCATATATATATATATATATATATATACATTCATATGCAAAGCTGTGTATAGAAATATATACAAATACTTTTATACACACACACACACAACACACATACATAGAAACATAGCAAGGTAACAACACGTCCATATTAATATGTATGTATGTATGTGTGTGTATATATATATATATATATATAGGTTAGGTGACGAAAATAGCTTTTAAAACAAACTCTAAAAGATAAGGGTCGGTCTGTTTGGGTGTCTTTCGATGCCAAATATCTCTAGAATTCTGCTTATCTGTGACTAAGATACCATTTTTCACATGTTAACTAGCAAGGTTGATTCACGCTAGGGTGTATAAGACTTGTGTGTAGGTGTGTGTGTGCTGGGTAGAATGTCTGTTGTATTTTGGAATCTTTTAGTTATCAATGAACACTGAGTCCATTCTTCGTTCAAGTCCCTTCATTGAACCAGGGAATATGTATCCCTTGTTATATGTATTGTGTGTATGTATATATAGATATAATATAAATAATATATATATACATGTATATATGAACATACCTGCAAATATATGTATATATACATGCGTATATGAGTACAGGACGTCAACAAAAAAATGTGAACAAAATGAAAAATGAAAACATAAGAAAACAAAAATATGGAAAACAAACTTTTTTTCGAACAACGAAAGAAACAAATAGACAGGCAACATAAAGAAACAATCCCTTTATCAGTTGTCCCCTGTTTTATCTTCTCTGTGTATGCATGTGCATATGCATTCACGTTTAAGAATAACACACACACACACACACACACACACACACACACACACACACACACACACACACACACGTGAGAGAGACTGAGGGAATAATTATAATTCTGGCTATCGCCTCATTAGCACATCATGCGGGATCTTGGCTAGCGTGGTATTCCAAGATCAAAAGGAGATCCGTAAGATTGATACTAAAGAGAGCTCTGCAAAACTCCAAGGCAAGATCCTTATTAAGTCGATCGTACCTTCCAGCCATGGCATTCGAAGAAGAGAATGGCGTCTAGCAATATTATTACATATTCCCATTTATTACGACATGTATTACATGACACTCTACGAATTGCATAGCATTGTAGGAGATATGGAATAAATGACTTGTTAAAGTTATCGCTGCAGATTTTCAATAGGAATTATAACCAGCGCTGATTTTGTTACGATGTTTCGCATTCGAGTACGCTTAATGTAAACAACAAGAAGATCGAAGAGGAAAAATGGATAATGGGCGTATATGCCATATTTCAGGAGTGTTTGCTCCTTCATCATCAGCCATCGAAATCCATTGATCATTTACGAGCTCATTGCTTAAATAGTCACCAAATATAGCGGTGTAACGTTATTTGGAAATACCAATTTTATATATAAAATACGTTCCTGGAAGCTGATACGTAAATATTCTTTTCTACTTGAGGCACAAGGCCCGAAATTTTTGAGGAGGAAGGCAGTCGATTAGATCGACCCCGGTACGCAACTGGTACTTAATTCATCGACCCCGATAAATGTTTCTTAAGGCCTGGTACTAATTCTATTCGACTCTCTTATCGAACCGCTAAGTTACGGGCAGGTAAACCAATCAACACTGGTTCTCTCTCTCTCTCTCTCTCTCTCTCTCTCTCTCTCTCACACACACACATATGCATGTATGCATACACACAACAGGCTTCTTTCAGTTTCCGTCTACCAAATCTACTCTCAGGAGTTTGGTTGGCCAGGGTCTGTACTAGAAGACACTTGCCTAAGGTACCATGCAGAAGGACTGAACCAGGAACCACGCCTGTGTGTGTGTGTGCTTGCCTGTGTGTGAGTGCGCCTATGTGTGTGTTTGCCTCTGTGTTTGTGTGTGTGCTTGCTTCTGTGTGTGTATGCACGTGTGTACTTGCTTCTGTGCGCGCGTGTGTGTGAGTGTATGTATATATATCACATATGGTAGAGAGGTAGATATGTTGTAAAAGACAGATAAGAAATTATTTATGCAATGATTGTGAAGTAGACGAACTAATTGACAATCATGTTCAGCAAACAGTTTCTGTCTGTCTGTCTGTCTGTCTGTCTGTCTCTGTCTGTCTCTGTCTGTCTCTCTCTCTCTCTCTCTCTCTCCCCCCCACACACACACCCACTCTCGCGCCAATACTGCAACAATATTGCTGTTGAATTGTTGGGCAAGCATGACATCCATATCTAAATTCTATTATTTTTCAGATAATTCTGTTGTGGTCTGATAATTCTATTAGGAAGGCCGCGCGAAAAAGCCAGAAATAAAGATAATAATCAATAAATAAATAAGTACATTACTTCATATTAACAGTTACTAAATAAATAAATAAATAAATAAATATAGTCTCGGCCTGGTGCGCATGCGCAGACGCCCGGTCTCTTTCTGCCTCTCTAAGTGTGTAATGGAGAACATTGATGTATGGCTGAGCGGAGTGTGCGGTTCGATTGTGATCTCTGTGTTAGTCGGTGTACGTAGGGGAGGTGGGGGTGGAGTAGGTGTGTGGGGGTGGTGTGCGTAGGGGTGGGGTTATCTGTAGGGGTGTGGTGGTGGTGGTGGTAACGGTGCCGGTGTTGGCAGTTGTAACATTTTAGTACACTTGGATTATCGTACATGTTTAATGTGTGTACGCATGTGTGTGTGTGTGTGTGTATGCATATATTTGTATATGCGTGTGTTTATGTATGGTTGTATGTGTGTATGTATCTGTACGCGAACGCTTGTATATATATATATATATATATATATATACACGCACATACAGTATGTATACATATGTGTATGTGTTTATGTTTACTTATATGTATGTATCTGTCTACGTGTGTATACGCACACATTTACACACACACACACACACATATATATATACATATATACACATATTATGTATACATGCTTGTGTGTATGCATGTATGTATGTGGATTCATGTAATGATGTATCTAACTTTCTCGTCATATAATTACACACATACACACGCACACACACATCCTTTCCAACATATTACCCAAGATAAATTCGATGAATAAGAGATAAGAAAAATGTCTGCATAATGAAACAGCAGGGGTATATAAATGGCAGTTCTCTAGTCTACAGTCTTTCACGTGACACACACCGACACACCATCAGACCTACAATCAAAGCTACATGCATATATGATTATACATACATACATATATATATATATATATATATATATATTCTACTACAACCGCTCCTTTTATTCCACTTAGTCTAAAAGCGCTGATCGATCTGTGACTGATGTATTTCTTCTCTAGCATATTCCAAGAACTACTATTTTCTCTGTTGCCAGTAAGCCATTCCACTCTGCAACTCTGCAAGGATGTTCGCTGCTAACCTGAAGATTACCGGGTTTTTTTTTATTTTCGTTTTTGTTGCTGGTTTTTCTTCTTCCTGTTTAAATTTATTGAATAACTTCCGTTTTCTGGTTATGTTATTTTATAATAATAATAATAATAATAATAATGTGGTAGTGGTGGTTGTGGAGGAAGCTGTAGGGGCTGTGTGGAGGGGAAGTATAAAGAGGGGGATAAAGAGAGAGGGGATCATAGGGATACGCGAGGAATTTGTAGGGAGATGAACGGAATAGGGAAATATGTGTGTATGTATGTGCGTACGTATCTATGTATATACATATATGTATGTCCATATACATGTGTGTGTGTGTATCTGTCTGTATATGTATATACGAAATGTATGTTTATGATACTTGTGTGTATGTATGTAATACAGGGTTACTATGGTCGCCCTTGGCTTATCTGCAATAAACTGTTGCTTTCTAAGCTTTAGTCATAATCAGAGATTATCAAACATGCCACCTTTTGTAAGATCTGTAGATTTGTGTTTGTGTGTGTGAAATAACACACAGGCGTGGCTGTGTGATAAGCTTGCTTCCCAACCACATGGTTCCGGGTTCAGTCCCACTGCATGGTACCTTGTCCAAGTGTCTTCTATTACAGCCTCAGGCCGACCAAAGCATTGTGTGTTGATTTGATAGACAGAGACTGAAGGAAACCCGTCGACCCCCTCCTTAACCTGCTTCCTCCATGTGTGGCGGGCCGAAAGTTACGCACCAAAACATTCACAATTTTTATTTATATTGCATTATTATTAAAGAGGTATTATGGTAGACCCGTTTGAAAGGACTAAAGACTGACACTTTCTTCTTCGGCCAAGCTCTCATCAACTTTTTTGAGTTTCACTTGGAAAAGAAGTTGAGGGTGGAGAGGGAAGTGTTGCCTTCTAACAAGTTTGTTGAAAGGTGGGTGTAACCCAGTGCTCTTCAGAGGTAGCCGTTATGGAATGAAATACGGACAATAGAGGACAATATTTATTGAATGAAACAGTTACAGAGACTCACATACAACACTTCAAGTTTCTCTTGCAAACTATACAATTATCACCGCACTTCGCCAGCTGCCTGAAGCCCGGTGTCTTTACAGATAGCCAGAAAGTGTGGTGACAGTTGCTTTTGATAGGACCCTATGGAAGAGGTTCCTGAGGACTTTACACCCACGATCCTCCCAAGAATAGCGGGTGGAGAAGATGGATGGACACACACACACACAAACACACACACACACACACGCACACGCACACGCACGCGAAACTAGCATATACGCTAATGAAACACGTCTAAAGAGTATGTAAGCAACGATATTGCAATACATCTGTTTTATTCTGCGCTCGGATATACACTCCGTAAATTATGGATATATATATATATATATATATATATAAATATATATATATATATAACACCAATAGGAGATCGAAGCACAAATTATGTTTAATACTGGATTGGAATTTGGATATACACAGATTCACATAGTTCTAAGCATTGGTTAACCGTTAGGCTGTTTTATTCGAAATGGCAATTTTTCAATTGCAATTTGGCAATTATGCTGCATCCTTTTAGAGGCGGAAATAATTTTAATAAATCAAGATTTTGTGTTGTATGGTATTTGATACACCTGTATTTGTCTATTGTTCTTCATGCTACTGACGTGTTTGAGTCGTTTCTCTAAGCTGATTTTTGTGGTGTATGAAGATACCTATACATGTGTTTATGTGTCGGTATGTAGAACCGGTGATGTACGCTCACACTCGTTTATAAATAAAATATGAGCATTGTATGTGTGTCTATATATATATATATATATATGTTTGTATGTGTGTGTATCTATAAGGTTAAATGTGAGATATATATGTCAGTGTATCAAGGAATTTGTGTGCGAGAGAGAGAGAGAGAGAGAGAGCTACAGTTGTCCGTTGTATAATGGCAGGAAGGTTCTTGGCATGTGAAGAATTCTAACAATGTGGTATTTTATATTCAGCTTCCGCCAGTCAATTCGAGAGAGAAAGAGAGAGAGAGAGAGAGAGCAAAAGTACGGTGGCTAATTTTGGAGATGCGCTAATGTATAAGACGGTGTGTGTGTTGGAATATGTAAACGAAAGACGGTTTTTACAGGCAATAGAGTTCAATGAGAAAGAATTCAGAGAGAGAGAGAGAGAGAGGGAGGGAAAGAAAGAGAGAGAGGAGAATAAGAGAGAGAGAGAAAAATAGTAGTTGTGTTGAGTAGAGCAGTGAGAATCAATTAAGAGAAAATGATATTGAGAAAAAAAACGGAATTATAGATGCATACAACACACACACACACGAGGGGGGGGGAAGCACTGAAAAGTTTCCTGGCCTTAAGGAAACTTTTGCGTGCGTGTGCGTGTGTGTGTGTGTGGGGGGAAGGTGCATGGCTTGGTGGTTGGGGTATTTGGCTCACGATCGTAACGCCACGAGTCCGATTCCCGACGGCACATTGCGTCCTTAAGCAAGATACTTTATTTCACGTTCCTCCAGTCCACTCAGCTGGCAAAAATTTGCAGAGAACTGGCCATCTCATCGATAGTCGCTCGTCGGTTCGCGTGAAGCATCACTCTAGCTTATGGAGTCTTCACGTCATCGGAAGATGATGATGAGCACCCTGCTCTCTTTTCGTGTTCAACCGTTTTTAAACGTCTCAGTTCACTCGTACACACTTCGATGCGATAGATTGGTGTCCCGGTCTTGTAACTGAAAGCTTTCGATGAACTTCAATCCCTGACACACCGTCAAAACAGAAAAAATCGGACCACTGATCTCCGTTCTTTCTCTGTCGGCGAAGCGGCCATATTTAGTCAGTAACACAAGAAAGAAAACTGGGGCGATGAAGATCAAATCTCGATGATGTAACCACAAAAGCATAGCTTTTTAACACGCGAGCACTGAAGCCAGTGCAGTCAACCTTATGAAGGTTTTGGCAAAAGTGTGGATAATTGTTGACGTCTGGATACGAAACGTTGTAGCAGAAATCAGTGCTGGCTATAATTTCTATAGAATGTCTATCGAAATAAGCTTAACAAAATAAGAAAACTGTTTGACTTCACCTCATACATATGTGTATATATCAACGTATGTGTCTATCTGTATGTACACTATATGTATCTATCTGTGTACGTATGTGTAGTAGCGGCATCAATAGCTGTATGTGATGGCGGTGGTGGTTGTCTTGGCGATAGTGGTGGTGGTATCGGTTTTGTTTGTGATGGCAGTGGTTGTGATGCCGATATTAGTAATAGTATCGGTAGTGGTCGTTGGAGTGGTATTAGCTGTGGTGGTGATTGTTCGGGGTCGATAAAATAAGTACCAGCTGAATACTGGGGGTTCGATGTAATCGACTTTCCCCTCCCCCGAAATTGTTGGCCTTCTGCCAAAACAAATGTAAAAGGACTATTATTGAGGCGGCGGCGAGAGGGCAGAATCGTTAGCACGCCGGACGAAATGCTTAGCGGCATTTCGTTCGTCGTTATTTTTCTGAGTTCAAATTCCGTCGAGGTCGACTTTGCCTTTCATCCTTTCGGGATCGATATTACTTCATCGATCCCGAAAGGGTAGTATTTCATCGATCTCAGTTGAACATTGGGATCGATATAATCGACTAGCCCCCTCCCCACAAAATTTCAGGCCTTGTGCCTATTGTAGACAGAATTATCATTACTTTATCGTTCATCCTTTCGGGGTCGATAAATAAATACCAGTGAAACACTGGGGATCGATTACATCGACTGGTCCCCTCCCCCAAAATTGCTGCCCTTGTGACAAAATTTGAAACCACTATTATCATCATCATCATCATCATCATCATCATCCAAGGCGTCAAGCTGGCGGAAACGTCAGCACGCCGGACGAAATGCTTAGCGGTATTTTGTCCGGCTTTACGTTTTGAGTTCAAATACCGCCGCGGTCGACTTTGCCTTTCATCCTTTCGGGGTCGATAGATTAAGTACCAGTTGCGTACTGGGGTCGATCTACTCGACTGTCTCCCCACCTCGCCCAAAATTTCGGGCCTTGTGCCAAGAGTAGAAAAGATTCTTTTTCGTATTATTATTATAATTATTTCATCCTGATTTCAAATTCCATTTAGGTCGACTTCGCCTTTCTATCCTTTCGACGAGATCGATAAAATAAAGCACCAGTTGAATATTGGTGGTTGTCGTGGTGGTGGTGGTGGTGGTGGTGGGTGGGGGGGTCGGTGTAATCGAGTTAACGTTCCCCCCTCCTCCTCTAAAATAGCTCTGGTCTTGTGCCAAAAAATTTGAAACGGCGGCGTTGGAAATCGTGACGGTGTTGTTAAACACAAGTTTGGTTGTGGTGACATTGAAGGTGGCAGTATCAGCACTGAAAGCATGGAAGTAGGAGGTGCTGGTGACAGGAGTAGTGGTAGTAGTAGTAGTAGTAGTAGTAGTAGTTGTAGTAGTAGTAGTCAGTGTAGTTACCTTTGTGGCGGCGGTGGTGCGCTGTTATTTTGGTGATGTTACTGTTGTAGTATTGATGATTTCAGTTGCTCTTCTGTTGTTGCTGCTAACCCTTCGGTCGTCATTCCAACCATGACCACCCTGTCTGTCTACGTAGGCCGACGTTTTCTACCAGTAATGTGAAACAATACGATGTGATTCGGTGGCGGGTTTGTTGTTATTGTTGTTTAACCCTAGGTTGGCTCAGATTGAGCAGATCTATGATCAAAGGCGTTCCAACCATAGACATCCCGTCCCCCCCCCACCAAATATCCTATCTATCTATCTATCTATCTATCTATCTATGTATCTATCTATCTATCTATCTACCTGTCTGTTTGTCTGTCTGTCTATTTCCCCCCTCTCTCTATCTATCTATCTATCTATTTATCTATCTATCTATCTATCTACCTATCTCTATCTACCTGTCTGTTTGTCTGTCTGTCTATTTCCCCCCTCTCTCTATCCATCTATCTATCTATCTATCTATCTATCTATCTATCTATCTACCTATCTCTATCTACCTGTCTGTTTGTCTGTCTGTCTATTTCTCCCCCCTCTCTCTCTCTCTATCTATCTATCTATACATACATACATACATACATACATACATACATACATACATACATACATACATACACGCATCCAAATATATATTATACATATCCAATGTCGCTCATAAGAAGACAGTTTGATTAGAAGGAAGTATGGTTAGTATTTCTAGCAGGTCGAACGACCACATAGAGGAGGCTCGTAGCTGTGACGTTTGTAGTGGTGGTGGTGGTGGTTGCACTGCTGTTAATAACAGTATTGTTGTTGTTCTTGCTGTTGCCATTATGCTGCTGATGATGATGCTTGTGGTGGCTGTGCTCATTATAGCTTATAGTAGCGCTGTAGTTCTTGCTGCTGTTGCGTCTGTGATGCTGGCGGCGGCGGCGGCGGCGGCGGAAGAGATGCTGCTGCTGATGGCCACAGTGGTGGTGGTGGTGAGCTAATAGTGGCACTGTTGTTGCTGTTGCTTCTGCAGAAGTGACGCTGGGGTTGATGATAATTGTGATGATGGTAATGATGATAGTGGTGGTGGTGTCGATAGGTGTTGCTTCTCTGATAATGGCGATGGTTGTGGTGGAGGTGGTTTTATTGCTGTTAGTGGCGTTGTTGTTGTTGTTGTTGTTGTTGTTGCTGCTGCTATGTTGGTAGTGAGGAAGAGATGGCGATGATGATGGTGGTGGTGGTTTTAAGATAATTATTTCGGTGGCACTAACCATTATTTCCCCCTCTACATTCCATTAAACATCTATTAGGGTCTCTCTCTCTCTCTCTCTTAGAAAAAAAAAAGCGAAATGAAGATTTTATTGAAATGTTGAACACAAATTCAGTCTCAGAATTGGTTAATATGTGTGTGTGTGTGTGTGTGTGTGTGTGTGTGTGTATATATATGTGTGTCTGTGTCTGTGTGTGTGTGCATGTATATATGCATGTGTATGTGTGTATGTATATATGTGAGTATGTATGTGTGAATGTCTATACACACACACACACACACACACACACACACACATGTGTGTTTGTGTATGTATGTATTCTTTAATAAGAATAGTATTGTCAGTGACTTCGAAGGTTCGGCCTACAGAGCCATCAATCTGATGATATCTTAGTTGGTTAAAACTTCCAAGTCACTGTCAATGCTATTCTTGTTAAAGAATAATAAATTTGTGCTCTACCAGATGTATTGAGTAATCCTTCAATTTAATACAAGATTACGGGTCGACAGCGCCAAGCAGTGACGTGGATAAATACAAACTTATCACTCCAAATACCCTTATGTATCTTTCGATTTAAATAAGAATATTTACAAAGCAAGAGAAATTCTATCCCCTCCTCCAATATAAACATTTTAATAGTGTTGCCACAATATATAATAAAGCTTGAAAAGATAGTGGTTTTAGCAAGGAAATAACCTATACAGCTGTCATTAGTCCAGTAACAAAGAAAAGGAAAAAATATCTGGTTCACACCTCCTTATTCCTCTGAAGTTACCTTTAATATAGGTAGATATTTCTTATCCCTTATAGATAGGCATTTTCCAATCAATCATAATTATAGAAAGCTCTTTAGTGGGCATAACTTAAAAATTAGTTTTAGTTCTGTTACTAACTTTAAAAATATAATTGAAAAATAAAAAAAAAGAGGGGTTTTCATAGCGTTTTGTCTTAAAAAATTAATAAGATGCCGGAGCAGACTTCAGCTCCGGTATCCGAAACTCTGAGTTTTATTATGACAACCAACTAATTGTCACACACACACACATGTATGTATACAGAGGTGAGTACATAAGTGTAAAACAAGGTGGACAAAATAGTACTCGAATACCAAAGGTAGATTAATATGCTTTTATTAAAGCTGCAGAATTATCATAAGATTGTTGTTACTCAGTTTCCCGTTCCCACAAGTGTCCGACGAACGGGAACGTGAAACTCTGAGTAGCAATCTTGTGATAATGTTGCAGTTTGAATAATAAGTGGATGTGTATATATATATATATATATATATATATGTGTGTGTGTGTGTGAAGACAGCTATAGTGTGAGTATCAGACATCAAAAAATGTGCCGGAGTTGATTTGCCCCAGTGTGGCCGCAATCCAATGACTGAAGCAAGTAGAAGAATAAAAGTATACGCGTGTGTGTGTGTGTGTGTGTGTGTTTCAAACACTGTGAACCTCAGCTTTTGCGGAAGAACTCAATAAGCAACAGTAGAATTAAAATATTTTAATTTATTTTCGTGAAGACGAATTCTGTGAGGAGGACATAGAACTGGTTCTGTTTGTGTTTATACATACCCATGTGTGCGTGTGTATACACACACACACACCTCCACAACCACATATATGTACATATATACATTTTCCTACAAATATACATTTGT
>NC_142953.1:2839887-2849887 GCF_046866305.1 Octopus bimaculoides | reverse complement strand
TAACTTCTCTCCCTTTCTCTTTGTCTATCTTTTCGTTGCATCCATTTCACGCACCATATAACACGCTGTCTATCTATCGTTCTATCTACCTCGACTGAACCCGCCCCCCCCCCCTAGCTCTAAAAAAACGACAACAACAATATCGACACACGCACACACACACATCTGTTCATAATACCATGCATCTGTATACAGATTTGTTACATATAGGTTCAGTCATATACTTATGAGTAGATTCATCCATCCATGCATACATACATACATATATATGTACATATATATACACGCGCGCGTAGTTTAATTCGTGCCATGCACGAAACTTTCGACCTCTCCAGTCAGTTTTGTAACTTCCTGTCATATATATATATATATATATATATATATATATATATCTTCAAGAATGATTTCAAAGGGATATGTAATCTTGGCGGTTACTGTAAATAACTGTTTAATAAAATAATAGATGTGGAAAATCTCTTTTCTCCTGATTGCATATAAATATACACATATATATACAAATATATGGTGGGATGGATGTGTATGCATGCACATGTATATATATGTATGCATGAATGGATGGATATGTGTGTACATATATATATATATATATATATGTGTGTGTATATATATACATGTATGAATATGTATATATATATATATACACATTTTTATTTCCCATGTTTGTTGTACCAAACCTGTAAAACACACACACACAACACCACACACACACACACACACACACACACACACACACACACACACACACACACACACACACACCTAGTTATGTATCTGTCGTGTATCTGTCTCCCATCCATCATCGTTTTCATCCTCCACAACATATTTTCCTTTTCACCTACCAAAGACTCCCACACTTTCGTTCTAACCTACTTTTAAACATCTCCAAAACCTCCATGCATATACATATATATATATGTGTATATATATGTTTGGAGGGATGTGTATACATGCACATGTGTATATGTATGTATATACGAATGGATGGATATGTTTGTGTATCTATGGATGTAGTTGTGTGTGTGTGTGTGTGTGTGTGTGTGTGTGTGTGTGTGAATGTCCGTATCTATCACTTAGCCATCCAATAATTTCAATCAATATTTCTTTTTGATACATGTTTCGTTTGATATCTTTTGATACGATCTATCTCATGGCAACGCGTATGCGCGTGCACACACGAACACAAAGGCGTGTAAGTACGTAAATACGTATTTATATATACATACATACATGTGTATATAGGTATATGTGTATGTTTGCATGTATGTATATATGTGTGTATGTATGTACATGTGTGTATGTATGTATATATGTGTGTATGTATATATGTGTGTATGTATGTATATATGTGTGTATGTATGTATATGTGTATGTATGTATGTATGTACATGTGTGAGTATGTATGTACATGTGTGTATGTATGTATGTATGTATGTATGTATGCAGACGTGTATGTGTGTGTATGTATATATGTGTATGTATGTATGCAGACGTGTATGTATGTGTGTATATATATAAATATATGTATGTGTGTATATATATTTGTGTGTATGTATGTATGTGTATATATATATGATGTGTGTACACACTGTATGCTCGCGCATACATGCACTCTTAGCATTCAGGCATACATGTAAACAATACGTTTGCATCCGTGAATAGAATCGTACATAAAATGTATATGACGCTGTATATCTTCAAACACACAGAGGCATACACGCATATATGTATATATGTGTTTGTGTGTGTGTATGTGTGTGTGTGTGTGTGTGTGTGTGTATATACAATTATATATCTATGGGCTTCACGTATGCCTGTGTATATGCTATAGGCCTACGTAAATACATCCATATTTATACATAAATGTCTATTCATGCACTTATATGAGCATGTGTACACACACGCGTACGCGTGTACGTCGCTTATTCAAATGATAATTAGTTTATCATCATTATTATTTTTTTTTATCGTGTATCTGGGATTGAATTTGCATAATTTATTAATGCAGCCCGAGGAAGGGGGCTCGTATCCTTCTGTTCCTTTTTATTTTATTTCCCTTTTGTTATTTCATTTTTTGTTTTTGCTCTTGTTGTTGTTGTTCCCGAAATATCCCATTCCCTTCCATGTTTCAACGCCACCTTGCTCCCTGCTCTCTATTTTTTTTTTATATCTTCCTCCATCAATATTTATAATAGGTCTCACTCGATTCAACAAATATTATTATACATCGTTGCACCCTCAACAATCGTTTGCAGCCCTTATCTGCCGCCGACGCCGCCACCGCCATCATCCTCAGCCTCCCAGCTTCAGTTCGTTCTGATTCCACAGAAAAAAAAAACCCTATTCTTTTACTTGTTTCAGTCATTTGACTGCGGCCATGCTGGAGTGCCACCTTGAAGAGTTTCACTCGAATAAATCGACCTCAGGACTTAACTATTTGTTGAAGCTTAGTATTTATTCTATTGGCCGCTTTTGCGGAACCGCTAAGTTACGGAGGTGTAAACACACCAACACCGGTTGTCAAGCGGTGTTGGGAGGACAGGCACAGACGCAAAGATACACACACACACACACACACACAGATACATACATGCATATATATACGAATGGCTTCTTTCAGTTTCCGCCCGTTAAATCTACTTACAAAACTTTGGTCAACTTGGGGCTATAGGAGAAGACACTTGCCCAAGGTGCCATGCAATGGGACTGAACCTGGAACCTTGGGGTTGGGAAGCAAGCTTCTTACCACATAGCCGCACACACTGAAATATACACAATGAAACACAAGGACAGTGTGTACACACATACGCTGAGCAACACCTCCGAGATCGAACTCAAAACCTTTGTGTCTTAGTGCTGCTCTTACTGACATAAATAACCACCATGCTAGAATCACGTGGGGGGTAATTAGAGAACAGAGCAAGTGTAAAGACGAAATTAATTAGTCTAAATTGGTTTAATTAACTCCTCTAATTAACTGGGATTTTATTGATGGCAAGAAATGTGCTAACAATGCTGTTGTCTTTGTTTAGCCCTGGGTCATCCCCCAGAGAACAGAGATACGTCTCTCTGATCATAGGCATTCCTAACGGGGTGGGGTATCTCTTCCTCTGGGACTGCATGTCTCATGTGTTGCTCTTTGTGTTTAATAAGGGTGAATTGGCTGCTGTCTCTATAAAGTCGAGCGACCGCTTTGATGTTGTTCTGTTGGCTTGCGGTACTTTTTGGCTACTCTCGTTAGTGTGAGATGAACTCAGCCAATGTGGCTTACAGGCGCAGGCGTGGCTGTGTGGTAAGAAGCTTGCTTCTCAACCACATGGTTCCGGGTTCGGTCCTACTGTGTGACACCTTCGGCAAGTGTCTTCTACTATAGCCTCGGGGCCGACCAAAACCATCGCCTGACAACCGATGTTGGTGAGTGTACGTCCGTCCCCTGTAACTTAGCGGTTCGGCAAAGAGACCGATAGAATAAGTACTAGGCTTACAAAGAATAAGTCCTGGGGTCGATTTGTTTGACTAAAAGAACACACATACGCACACACACACACACAGTTATAACATCTCAGAATTGGCAGTTTACTCTGAATTTCTCTCGTAACTAGTGCCAGGGATCGCACAAACTTAGGAACCCATTTCTGACCTGTGTATGTTGTGGCCTGCCCTCAATAGGAAAATAAGTACGAAATACTACCACATGATTCACACAGACTGCTTTGTGCTCTTTTCACTCCGTTCAGTCGGACTATAGCCATGCTAAACGCTCTGCCTTCGAGGGTTTTACTCGAAATCGATCCCCGTATTTATTGTAAGTTTGGCACTTATTCGTGGAATAAAAATTGAAAATGTTTTTTTTTTTTAATTAGGGTAATTAAAAAAAAATGTGCCAATCACCTGACCTGTCAACTACTCCCTCCTCCCTTTTGCCTCCCGTACTCACATAGAATTTGCCGCCGCCTCCTTTGAATAATGTTCGAAAATGAAGTAGACAGAAACGAAGCTCGGTGGTCATGGCTGGAGTGCCTCTGGTTGTAATAGAGGGTTTGTCTGCTTGATCAGGGTTGTTGGTGGAGGAGGTATTGGTGGTGGTGGTGGTGGTGGTGGTTGAGTCTTTGAAGGTTGTAATGGTGTCATGAGGGTTGTGTTGTTGGTGGTAGCGGTGGCGATGGTTGAGATGGTGGTGGTGATGATAGTTTAGGTGGTAGTTGAGGTGGTGACGGTGACGGATGAGTTGGTGGTGGTGCGGATGCTGGTGGTGATGGTGGTGGTATTGTTGGTAGCTGTGGCGGTATTGTTGGTAGCTGTGGCGGGTGAGGGTCTGTGACTAAACAAGATGAAGACATCAGTCAGCTGTCACAAACTTACAAGATCCCTTCCTTGTTAACTTCGTTGTTTGATATATCAAAGAATATCTGGGTAACACACACACACACACACACATACACACACGCACACACGCATACACGCACACACACACACACACACGCGCGCGCGCAGACCTAAGATTACCTTTATTTCCCTGTCTCCGTCATTGACAACTTGTCTCGGCTGGTTCTGTTTCCTGTCTCACCCTACAACCACTCATCCACCCTCCACCCCCCTCTCTCTCTCTCATTCTTCCCCACCACCAACACACGCATTCCTGCAGTTCTACTACTACTACCACCACCATCACCACCTTCCACTCTATTCCTTTCGTCTGCTCTCTCCACTGTTTGTCCCTCTCTTTCCCTTTATCGAATTCCCCACCCCTCTCTCTCTCTCTCTCCCTCCTCTTACTGTGTCTCTCTCTTTTACATCACGTTGTAATCTATCGTCTCTCTTCCTCTCTTTCTCCTTAACACCTCACCACTCCACTGCCACCCCCACGGAGGCTATTATGCATATATACACCCATATATACACACACTATCTCTTCTCTACTCTTGCTCTAGTCACTTCAATTTTTTTCTACTTCTCCCACTCTCTCCCTCACACACAACACACACATACACAGTGCATCACACACACACACACAGTGCATCACACACACACACACACACACACTAGGACACAGGGTACCATACACACGTACATACCCACACGCATTCCTATGCTTTACCTCTTTGTCTTCTACTTCCTTAAAAAAAAAAACTCACACCACCACCACCACCATCTTCATCTCCACTGCTTCCACTATTCTTTATCGTCAACCACCACCAACAACAACAACAACGCTGGGTGGATAGAGAAAGAACCCTCACTTCCCACCCCGCCGCTCTCTCCTCCCCCATCTCTCTCTCTCCCCCCATCTCTCTCTCTCTATTAGTCTCTACACCCCCTCCATCGTCTTACTTCCCACCCTCATCTCCACTCGAACTCGTATCTTCCTGGGGCGGCGACCCTCTTTCCCCCTCCTTCTCTCACCTTTCTGCTTCTTCCTCCCCTCCTCCTCCTTCTCCTCCTCCTTCTCCTCCTCTCTCTCTATTTCCTCTTCCGTTTCCTCACACATCTTACATCACGCCGCTTCTCTCTTCTCTCTCTCTCTCTCTCTCTCTCTTTCTTACAACTTTTCTTCTTCTTCTTCCTTTTCCTCCTCCCGTTACCCTTTTAAACTTTCCTTTCTTCCTGTCTTTCGTCTTTTCTTTCTTCCCGTCATTTCATAATTTCCCATCTTTTTCCTTACTCATTAGAGCTATTTCACCACCACCAACACCACCACCACCACCACCATTACCACCACCACCACCACCATCACAGCCACCATCACCACCACCATCACAGCCACCACCACCACCACCACAGCCACCACCACCACCACACCATCACAGCCACCACCACCACCACTATCAATCACCGTCATCAATCTACTCTCCACCCCTCCCCAATCTCTCTCTCTCCCTCCCCACCACTGCACTAAATCCCCCCGCCTCATCTAACCACCATCTTCTCTCACCTCCACCCCACTCCACCCCTTGACCTCCTTAAACCAGAAGAGTATGTTTAACCTCTCCTGCCTGCAGCAGCGCCGCCGCCACCACAGCCAGAGTCCCCATCCCCCCTTATCTTCATCACCATCTCTACTGCCGTTTCTACCCCACTGCCATCACCACCACTACCACTACTACTACTGCTATTACAACTGACCTCCCCTATACACACACACACACACACCAGCACACATTCGAAGGAGTTTCTACATGGTCGGTCACTCGACGCGTTAGAAATAACAGCCAGATCACAGCCTTACTGATTTAAAAAAAAGAGAAAAAAAAAAAGGAAAGAAGGATACACTGGATCTTGTTGGTTTAGATACACTTAAAAAGGCGGGATGGTCCCGTCTAGAATGCCTTTCATCATTGATCTACCCAATGAGGATTCAAATAATAATAATAATAATAATAATAATAATAATAATAATAATAATAATAATTCTTTCTACTATATGCACACGACCTGAAATTTGGGGAGGGGACTAGTCGATTACATCGACTCCAGTGTTCCACTGGTACTTAATTTATTGACCCCGAGAAAATGAAAGGTAAAGTCGACCCCTCAGCGGAATTTGAACTCAGAACGGAGCGGCAGACGAAATACCGCTAAGCATTTAATAATGATAATAATAGATGCAGTACCAGGCAGTGTTTGGGGTTTGTGGTCATCTGTAAAAGACGGACAGTATAATGTGATGTGAAAGAAAGAAAGAAAATGGTGAATCTGGAGTCGATTTAACGGTTCCTCACGAAGATAACATGGACGCTGATCGGGCTCGAAAGATTGACCGTTATGTAAACCTCCTCGAGGAATGTGAAGACGCAGGCTGGATAGCGGAGAATTTTCCAATCGAAGTCAGATGTAGGGGATTCATTGGACACAGTGTAAGGCGACTGTTGTTATCGTTAGGCCTAACTCATCGTAAAGGAAATTCCACCACGAATGACATCCAAACTACAGTGGAAAAGGCTAACCACTTGGATTTGGTTAAAAAGGGATGATGGGCGATGGCTAGAAGAATATTGAGCCAAATTTGATAACCAGTTGATCTAGCAAGCGGGGCCTCATTTCAGTGAGGAGGGCCAGTGGCCAATGATGCCGTAGAGAGGTAGGCCCCGAAACGGCGCGCATTCTCTCCTGATGACCCCATATACTTGCTGGCTTCCGGTATGAGGAGTTCTCGATTGGTAGCACTTGCACGTGCAAAAGTTGTTTGCAAAACATCTATGCTTCTTTCAGTTTCCGTCTACCAAATCCACTCACAAGGTTTTGGTCGACCCGAAGCTATAGAAGAAAATTGCCCAGGGTGTCACGCAGTGGGACTGAACCTGGAGCCAAGTGGTTGGGAAGCAGACACTCTTACCACACAGCCACTCCTGCGCCTTCACACAGACACACACACACACACACACACATACGCGTCGCGCGCGCGCTCACCACACTTACCATTGGCTGTAATCCTTACCTGTACCACCATCTCTACTATACTACCACCTCATACATCACCACCACCAACACCATGACAACTAACACCGGCACTGGTACCACCACCACCACCACCACCACCACTCCCACCGCATTACTATCTACGATACTACAATCCTACCACCACCACCATTACTACTACTACTACTACTGCAGCTACTGTTACTACTACTACTACTACTACTACTACTACTACTACTACTACTACTACTACTACTACTACTACTACCGCCCATACCTTACTATCAACACATCAGATAACATTCCTCTGTGTGTGCCGCCGACAATACACAAAAGCCAGTGTGTGGAGAGAATGGAGGGAGGGGAGAGAAGGGGGATAGAGGAAGAGAAGTAGTGAGAGAGAGAAATAAGAGAGACAGGTATATGAGAGAGAGAGCGGGGGAGAGTAAAGGATGTGGATAGAGATATGTGATGGAGAATAGGGGAGGGTGAGAGAGAGAGAGGTAGATACGTGAAAGAGAGATGCAGAGAGATTTGGATGTAGAGAGATATAGATAGATAGAGAGAGAGAGAGAGAAGTGATGGAGAGGGAATAGGCCGGAGTTAAGGAGAGGGAGGTAAGGGAAGAAGAGATGGAAAAGGATGAAGGTAGAGAGAGAGAGAGAGAGAGAGAGAGAGAGAGGGGATAAGAGACAGAGAGAGGACGTGTGTGTTAGGAAGACAGGAGGTTCATCTCAGGAGATGACTTAGTCATGTCTGAGTAAAAACGGGGGAATTTGATTTCCCCCCACCCACCTCGTCTCCTCACTCCCACCCATCTTACCTTGTGACACCCACCCCACCCCCCTGATACCTGCTCCCATTCCAAAGTTCTCTCCTACACACCCATCCATCCATCTTCTACTCACCTTCCTACTTTATACCCATCCGCCACACGCCACCCTCCCTCGATATCTTCCCCCATTCCAATATGCCACCCTCGTCCACCTCGTAACTTGCCCCCGATTCCAAACTACCCTCCAACCATCCCCACCTCCACCCACCGCATTACGTCTACCTCTTCCCACCGCTCCCTCACAGATATCCATTAATTTCCAATTAAAACACGATGCTTTAGAGTAAGGCGCAGCAGAAGTGACGAAACTCGGAGAGCCGTCGTCCGACTAACACACACACGTTTTACCATCGTCTGCTTCCCAACCAAATGGTTCCGGGTTCGGTCCCAGCGCGTGACACCTTGGGCAGGTGTTTTCTATTATAGCCTGGGGCCGACCAAAACCTTCTGAGTGGATTTGGTAGACGGAAGGGAGGGCGGGAGGGGGTGACGAAAAGACGGACCGAGAAGGAGAGTCAGTGAGATATGGAGAGATAGTCAGAAAAGGACGGAGAAAGAGAAACAGTCTTAGAGAGGTGCAGAGAGCGACAGAGAGAGAGAAAGAAAGACAGAGAGACCGGGACGAAGAGATAGAGAAAGAAAGACACCATGTGATCCGGTGAAATCTAAGTTGTGTGTCAGCGTTATCACGCAAGTCTTTTACCATCGATGAAATCTTGTCAGATTTAAATGAAGAAGATTCAGTCAATTGCGAAACGACTTTGCCAGGATTTCTTTAAGCAGATTGAATCGCTGTGTTTGTGTGTGTGTGTGTGTGTGTGTGTGTGTGTGTGTGTGTGTGTGTGTGATTTCTTTTTCTTTCTTTTCACTCGGACCAATCTGAGTGGAAGAAGAGTTTATTTGGTACGGAGAATGATTGCGGGGTGGAGAGAGGATGAGGGAAAGGGATATAAAGGAATTAGGAGAGAAATGTCGATAGATAGATAGATGGATGGACGGATAAAGAGAGAGAGAGAGAGAGAGAGAGAGAGAGAGAGTGAGAGAGAGTGAGAGAGAGAGAGAATGAGAGAAATGATAGGAAAAGTGTGCGACGGGTAAAGAGTGTAAGAGAGACAGAAGGGGAGAGAGAGTGAGAGGTGTAAAAAGATGAGGGGGAAGAGTAGAGAGTATGGAATAGATGTAGAGGTGGGTATATAATGGCTTAGTGGTATATTAGAAAGATCTAATTTGTCTCTTTCTATATATGTGTATATATGTATATGTATGTATACACACACACACACACACACACACAGACAGACTCCTCCAAGTTCGCGAACCTCTCTGTCCCCCAGTTGTTGTTCCTTTGGAAGTGTTGCGAATGTCTTCTCTTCCACCGGTTGCTAAAGGAAACGCAGACATTGCACAGCATGCAACCGATATTTTAGCACCACACAAAGCGAGGCTTAGTAATGCATAGTTGTGCATGTCATACATGTAGGCCACGCCCCCCTCTTCCCCCCACCCTAACGCCCCCACCTTTTACTCTGCTCGCCCCCCACCACCACCAATAACAACGAAAATAACAACACCGCTACCATCACTACCACCAATGTCACAACAACAACATCCAATACCACAACCTCCATCAGTACCAACAACACACCGTCGTCATATATCACTACTACTACTACTACTACCACCACTACCACCACTACCATCACCGCCTCCACCACTTTCACTACCACCACC
>NC_142953.1:2834887-2837387 GCF_046866305.1 Octopus bimaculoides | reverse complement strand
TTTTAGTTATCAAAAGTTTATTTATTTGCTTATGGTGTTTAGTCAAGTACAAACATTTCGTCCTCTTCTGGAACATCGTTATAAATCATCAAACGCCAAACTTCACATTGAATTTCTTGCAGATCCATTTCCTGTAGAATCATGGACTCCAATCTCTCATGTTTGGCAATATAACTTTCTTTAAATGAACACTTTTTGTCCAAATACCCTGCTCGTAGTGCATTGGCTATGCAACTGTCGGTAATTCTATTCCATGAATTCTTCACCAATTTACGACTTCTTGGAGGTTGGGTTTGACAAAGTTCCCACGCTGATATCTCTCCATTCTACGTTCTGTCTATTCATTCACTTCCATCCGCTAATAATCTTTGAAGGGCTTGTTTATTACAAGATCTAATGTTTGTAGATATGAAGTCGTTCCCGCGGGAATCATTATGTGGTCAATTCTTCTTTGAGAAAGGAAGGTTTTCATCTCTCTCTCTCTCTCTCTGTATGTACACACACACACAGACACACACACACACACACACACAGATTAAGTTTTCGATTTTCTTCCATAGTTTAATTGGTCAATCGTCTTACGAATGATATAAAATCCGACTGTCTCCGATTTTGTTCCATAGTTAAGATAGCCTTTATATATAACCACACACACACACACACACACACACACACACACACACACACACACACACACATGTATGTGTGTCTATCTATCTATCTATCTATCTATCTATCTATCATGATTACCGTTTGATCGGTTCTTGTCCGACACATTTCATCGTCTCTATTGATTGATGACTTATTCGGATGAGTGGCGGGAGAGGAAGGGGAAGTGGGAGAGAGAGAGAGAGAGAGAGAGAGAGAGAGAGAAGGAGTGTGCGCTGGTGCTGCCATAGCAGTCCTCCTCCTTCCCTTGATGTTACTATTTGATGTGACCGCAGCAGCTGCTACTTGCTGCCGCTTCGCACTACTACTACTACCACCGACACTACCACCACCACTACTAGCAATGCCACTACCACCGCCACTACTACTACTACTATCGCCACCACCACTATCAACATCGCCACTACCTATACCACCTCCAACATCGCCACCACCACCACTACTACTATTGCCACCATCACCAACTACTACTACCACCACCACCAACACCACCACTACTACCACCACCAAGTGCTACTACTAACACCCCCTCCCAATCCATACCACAACTACTATCACCGCCACCATCACTGTAACCATCGGCAACTAATATTACTCACGCCATCACCACCACCACCACTACAACCACAACCACCCTCATCTCCACCACAACCACTCCTCCTACTCCATCACCACCACCACCACCACCACCTACATCAGCATTATATCTGATGTAAAACGACAAAAATAACATAAATAAATAAATCTGGTGAAGTCGCAGTTGTTGCTGTTTAGTCTGATCGAGCAGACCTAATGATTCAAAGACATTCCAACCACGACTATCTCGTCTGCTTTTCTAAAATTATATCTAGGACTACATTGTCTAATGTGAACGTTTATTATTTTTTTTTTGTTTTTTTAAGGAAGTAGGGCGTGAGAGTCGAGGAAGATTTGGCTGTTATGTCTAACTGCCTGAGCAACAGTGTGTGTATGTGTAATAATGTACACAAACCAACACACAAGCACCAACATCTTCCGTGTCAGAATACGCTCGATATATATTGTCAAACCCTCTGTTTAATGTTATCAGCCGGTTATTGATTGATTGATATCTAAAAAAGCTCCATTTCAAAGTAATTTCAATAAGAGATTCCCTCTGTGTGTGTGTGTGTGTGTGTGTGTACACACGCTTATGTGTTGGTGTAGTAATGCGCGCGCACACACACACACATATATATATACATATTGTGTGTGTGTGTATGTATATATATATATATATATATATATATATATATATATATATATATATATATATATATATATATATGTATATATATATCTGACAGACATATATGTAGATATATAAGAATATATAGATATATACTTGTGTAAGTTATATACAAGTTATATATATATATATATATATATATATATATATGTGTGTGTGTGTGTGTGTATAATTATATATATATGTAGATATATGTGTGTGTGTGTGTATAATTATATATATATGTAGATATATGTGTGTGTGTGTGTATAATTATATATATATGTAGATATATGTGTGTGTGTGTGTATAATTATATATATATGTAGATATATGTGTGTGTGTGTATAATTATATATATGTAGATATATGTGTGTGTGTGTGTATAATTATATATATATGTAGATATATGTGTGTGTGTGTATATAATTATATATATATGTAGATATATGTGTGTGTGTATGTGTGTGCATACACACACAGTACATACATGTATTCTCTCTTTTTCTCTCTCTATCAGCACACAGACACTGTGTTTTTCAGACAATTTGACCAGTTGACAAATGAAATCACCACCCTTGTCGT
>NC_142953.1:2814887-2829887 GCF_046866305.1 Octopus bimaculoides | reverse complement strand
TTGGCACAAGGTCAGTAAGTTCAGGGGAAGGGATAAGTCGATTAGATCGCCCCCTAGCGCTCAACTCGTATTTATTTTTATCGACTCTGATAGGGATGAGAAACAATGTCAGCCTCTGCGTAATTTTAACGTAAAAACGGACGAAATACCGCTTAGCATTTTGTCCGGAGCCAGGGCCGGCTCAAGGTACCGGCAACTCTGACAGTCGCCCGGGGCGCCATGTGCTAAGGAGCGCCAAGGAGGACTTGACAAAGACAAGGAAATTTCCACGTTCGTCAGCTTGTACACGCCGAAGCTCAGATTTCCCGGGGCGCCAGCAACCCTAGGGCCGGCCTTACCCGGAGCAGTAACGATTTTGCCACCTCACCGCCTTGGTGCTGCGTTACACAATACCAGCAAATAATGTTACTGTATGTGCAAAGACATAGATGCATAAATACGCATTTCCGTTCTAAAAGTCTATTTTTGTCAATTGGAATCTTTAGTTAAAATAACCACATTATTAAGTCCCATTTCCTTTGTTCACTCATTGAAAAAAAAAATAAAAACAACAGCCCACTCATTATTGGCTTTAAGTGAGACGTCAACACGTCACCGCCAGAGACGCCAGACTTCTGGCCATCTTTGATTGAAAACTAAAGTATGTGTAATAAACAAATACGTCGTTCATATTATTCATTAAGAAACGAGCTCGAACAAACATTCTTTTCTGTTTTTATTTTATTTAATTGTATATATATATGTGTATTTTTCTTCTTTTATTTTTGTTCTTTATAAAGCTCATTCATGTCCCTCTTTTATTAAACAACCGTACTGAATATCACAACCCAGTTTCCTGTACATAATGATTGTAAGCTCGAAAACTTCAAATACAACACACGCATTTGTTGTCTGAAATGTGTATAGAGAATGTCTTATTCATTGGCAGAAAACGCTTATTCAATGTAGTGAAACATCACGTGTTTACTTCAGTATATTCATAAAGTACAAGTTTAAATTAGATATTTGGTCCAAACAGAGAACCAGCCACAATTTTCTATTGCGACATCCATAAAAACAACATTTCAGTCAACACGTGTGTAAAGATATTGTTGTATATATGAAAGTCAGTGATGTAATTCGTATGGTCTCCTTTTCTGTTTTTGAAATAAAAAGCTATTTTGAGACACGCATATTTATGTGAACGGTGAACGAGCTGAAATGTTGCTTAAATAAAAGAAAAGGAAATCAACATATGTGGCCTGTGAATTAGCGGAATAGAGATACGGTAAATCGATATCTCGTTTAACAGAAACATATCCTGTTTTAAGATTAACTGAAAGAAGTGCAAGGAACGAACTCCCCACCAATTCTTTGCCCTGGGTGAGTTCTATGTGAAAGAGAGCGAGAGAGAACTTCGAGTTCCGTTTATATATATGGCAGAGAGCTTGCTGCTCTTCCATTGGACAAACCAATAAGTGAAAACGTTACAGGTGCATAAAGTTGCATCCTGCCTCAAGATCCTCAAAAGAGCTATGTATGTATAAATTATGTGTGTGTGTATAACATATATATTCGTAGGATGCAGGATACCAAAGCAAGACGTTCTCTTCGTAGATGTCGATCCGACTGAGTGTCACATTGGCAGACTGTCTTTCGCTCTATAGCTTCATACTCACGTCACCTCGAGAACGTTTCTGCCTTATAACGCTAGGAACAATAATTCAAACTAAACCTTTAATCCGACAGTTTTAGGCCGCAATGTGCCGGTTTAAAAGTATAACCGTATTTAGTTACGTCACTTTACGTTCTGAGTTCAAGTCCCGCCGGTTATCGATGAATTATCTTTAACTTACCCGCAACTAAGTTCAACCAAACGGCATATTTGCCCGCCACCCACTACATTTTACGCTCTTTTGCCAAGTTTAGGAATCAGTTGTTACGTTATTGTTAACATAATTAATGCAAGGAAAATATATTAACATATTTCATATTAATATATTAACATATTTAATGAAGGGACTTACTGCAAGTAATTATTTAGCGAGAAAAACAAAAATGAAAAAACAAAAAGGCATCGGCAGGGCGATGCATACCCTGCGCGCAGATAAATGTGGCTTACAATGCGTTGCTTATCCATACTTTTTAATTAAACTGAATTATTATTATTATTATTATTATTATTATTTATTTTTTTGTTAAGTATCACAATTATAGGTATTTATAATCTGGTGAAAATTAAGAAATCAAGTCGTAAATAAACGAAACTCTCGAATCCATCAATGTACACACACACACACACACACACACACACACACACACTCGACTGAATTCCACTCAGCTTCTGTCGACTACATTCAGAAGGCACTGGTCGTCTCGGGGCTATAGAAGGAGACACTTGCCCGAGGCGCCGAATCCTGCTGCCACACATATGGCCTTCCAGCAGTAACGCTCTCCAGCCAGGGTCTGACCACAGTATCCAGCAGCTTCGCGTAACTGTTTGAATTGAGCCTAAGGCCTTGTTCACAGAAGTGTAGCTAAATTCTCTCGAGCAGACGCAGTCAGAACGCCTGCTGTGTCCCTTCCTGCTGTGTCCCTTCCTGCTGTGTCCCTTCCTGCTGTGTCCCTTCCTGCTGGCCACAGCTTCGTAGTCTCCATCACAGCCGTCCATGACACGTCTTACAGCCTTTCCAGTGTTCATAGACCATTCGGCAGCAATCATGCTATCGGCATTTTGACACCCGGCACGAATCTTCACGATAAAGGTAATCCTCTTCCAGATATTCATATGGCCGTCAGTCCTCAGTGTCAGCTAAACTTTTCTCAACTACAACTTTAATCTTAATGATCTCCAACGCCGTTGACAGCTCACCACTACACCAAAGTCTTCCACAAAAAAAGGAGACATAAAATGTCATCAAATTTAGCCCGAACACCCTGTATTTGAGTGAGATTTTGCTGTTATTTTTAGCTGATCAGCGTGACGGCGGAAAGGTCCCAGTCATTAACCCCAGTTACATTGTAAATGCCGCGCACCATCTGGTTTTCTTGAAAATGAATAAGAATAGCGATAAAATAAAATCTGTTGCTGTCTTTTATAGTTTTGTTTTATTATTATTATTATTATTTAATCGTTTTAACAAACCCTTTCTCCCGAAATAATTACCGTAATTGGAACCAGACTCAGGCCAATGTTATTAAATGCGGATCTCTTATTCCTTCTCTGCCCCTTCTCCCCTCCCTCCGCCTCCTCCTCATCTTACTACTACTACTACTTCTACTACTGCTACTACGTACTCTGGTACTTAGAGAGCAATTTAAATGCAATGGATGGTGTGGAAGGGGGCGGGGCAGGATGGAGGTACAGAGCAAAAGGATGGAGACGGTGGAGGAACCGAATAACGTTTTCTCATCAATATAAACAAACACATACACACGCACATATATGCACATGCATATATACATGCATACACATGTGTCTCGTGTGTGTGTGTGTGTGTGTGTGTGTGTGTGTGTGTGTGTGAAAGTGGCCTAGTGGTTAGGGTGCTTCACTTATGATCGCTAGATCGTGGGTTTCTCCTTCTGACACGGGCGGCGTTTCGGCAGTTCAATGATTGAAACCTGTAAAACCTTTTTTAGAAGCCTATAGTATTTTATAACTGAGGAATTTTCTCTGTGAACCGTTTAACACAAGCACAATGGCATTGGTTGCTTCAGCTGACTTCGGCTGGATTTGAGCTCGGATCATAAAGAGCGGGCGGAAATACCTCCAGACGTTTTGTCCGCCGCTCTAATGATTCTGCCAAGCCACACACATCGCCCGTTTACTATCGTAATATAAATGTCAGAATGATGGATATTAAGTGTTGATGTTGTACGTGTGTGTGTGTGTGTATGCGCGCGCGCACTTACGTCTCCCGCCGTAAATCAACCCAGGTAGGCTGTTTCATCTTTCCTTGTATTATTTACACCTGGCTCTTCATTGCTGTAATGAATCACACACACACACACACATACATTTATATATGTATATATATATGTATATATGCATGTGTATATATATCTATAGACATACAGGTGTATATATGAGTGTGTGTATATATTTGAATATGTGTTCATGTGTACGTATGTGCGTTTATATGTACATATGTCTGTATTTGTATAAATGTGTATATTTGTATGGATGTATGTGTGTGTGTGTGTGTGTGTGTGTGTGTGTGTCTATATATCTATCTGTCATATATATATATAATGTGCGCTGACGAGAAGATACTTAACTCCTCGTTCATCTTTCGTTGGCAACGAAATCTGCCACGGCAACCAGCATGTGGAAATTAATAACAAAAATAGAGAAGAAGGAAAAAAATGGCGGTACCGGTAGTGGTAGCAGCGTTAGTTAACAGAGAAAGGAATATCTGATCAAGCAGAAAAGGGATATATATATATATATTTCATTGATAGTTATTAGTGTTTAGAAGCGAGGTTACAGCGCCCTCTGTAGCAGAGAGCAATGAAAGAAGTTAGACAGAAAGGATGGATGAAAGAGAAAAGATAGATATTTTGAAATGGCAAATGAAAGCGGAAATTAAAATATAAATATAGAAATGCAGGTGTTGGCACAGCAATGCACCAGTTCTAGCATTCGATCCTCAGAAAAGGAGAGGAGGGGGAAAAGACCAAGTTTGTTATCTTCAGTTCGGCTTTTGTGCCAATCTTCTCTTAAGGTTGGGTAATAAGCAAAAGAGTGGAATCGTAAATACAAGCACCCGAAATTGGGTTCCTCTGAAGGACCTCTGGAGTAAAGTGACTCGATGAGATGCGTAGTTCGAAGATCAGGAAGTATTTTTCGAGTCGAACTGCTCTTTCTTTGCATTTGAAAAGTCGCAGAACCGGTTCTTGCGGACGTGTTATTAGAATGGCACAGGAAATAATCACAAAGCGGATTCTTCGTGCGGAGCCAACTGGCGGGAGACCTAGGGGTAGACCAAGAATAAGATGTTTGGATAGTATCTAGAATCTTAGTTGGTGAAGGTTGGGAACCGAAGCGGAGAAATGTGATGGCGGTTGCTTTTGATAGGACCCTGTGGAGGAGGCGCTTGGGGCAATCTACCCATCACAAACCTCCCAGGAAGTGTGAGTTGAGAAGATGGGAGGGTGGATGGGTGATTAAAGTGAAGATAAAGATGAAAGTTGAGGTGGCGAAAGACGGAGACTTGGCGAATTGAAAAATATCTTCAAGACGAGTAAAAGTGTGTGTTATCTCGGCTCATTTGCATTTCACTTTTGCAAGTTGTCTACACCATAAATGTTTTCGTATATGTTCAAGAGTCATTTGTGCAGGAAATAAGGTAGGACAACTGCTGTGATGATAACGTCTATTGGGGCAGAAACACATTTACAGAATTCCTCTTGTATCCGGACAGCAGACTGCTTTTTTTTTTTGTTCTTTTCTTAATGCATGTCAATTTTGGAGATTGTCTCTTTTTTTCATCCGGAATTGGTACCACTTGCCACAAAGCTATTGGTCTATTCTTTCTAGAAGCCCAGATAATTTAAGTAAATCAAAAGACTATCCTGTATGGCATTCAGTATACCCTTATTCGTCTTTATTCTTCAAATATATTCCACTGAGTTGTTTCTGCTCCATCGGCCCATGAGTACAGCAGTTGGCCTACCTTGTCTCTTGTAGAACGGTGTGCCTTTGTATGTATATATGTGTATGGAATGCTTATGTTTGTTTTCAAGCGAACTCGCTCAACTTTTATTTCTTCCTATGAAGACTTTTCGTAGAGGTCAACACGATTCGAGCTGGACTAACATTAAATAACAACAAAAACAATTGCAGCAGCAGCAGCATCATTAACAATAAAAAACCAGACACACACACACACTTACGCGCCAGTGTTTTTGTTGATATGCCATCTGACGAGCACATCAAGCGTGAGAGATTTCAAGACAGGGAACAAGCAGCCTACTTTGATAGTCCGTGTGTGAGAGAGATAGAGAGAGGTAATTATATTAATGAAAAATAAGGGGGAAAAACCTTCCAATTATTTCACTTCTACAACTTTAGCGCTGTGCTGCAAATGTCGAATGACAATTGTATTTTAGTTTAGTTTTGCAAAACATTACATGTCTACCTACAAACCCTAACATAGTCTCTGTCTCTGTTTGTTCTCTTTCTTGAGATGCTTTTAGTTACTAATAATCAATGATATTTTTTTTTAAAATAAGGTAAAAGTCGATAACTAAAAATATGGCGCCCATGCAACGTGTACGAACGAGAAAGAGAGAAACAGAATGAGATGGGATGAAGAGAAAAAGAGAACGAGGATGCGATTAAATGTTTGTTGTGTTGTAATAAACGCGTTAAACTAAGCTAGAAAGCCTACAGGGACCGGATTAGGGAGTTAGCTAAGCGGAAATTGACGGGGACAATTATAAACAGATGATGGGGTACGTTTGAACTGGAAAACAGAGAATCGGTGAGGTACGGTAAAAAAAAAGTAGGGGTAGATTAGTATTAGACGGGGGAAAAGGGAGTTAATGCTTTCTAATTTTGGCACAAGGCCTGCAATTTTGAGGGTAGGGAGAAAGTCAATATAATCGATCCATGTATTCGGCTGGTACAATATTTCACAAAAACACGCAGAAGATGATGTACCCCCTCACATCTTTCCCAACTACACCTACCACTACATCCCGCTCCCGCACTCCCCTTCCAAACCCCCGTCACCACCACCATCATCACCTTCTCCGCCACCGCCACAGAACTATTATACAGCAACAGAAAAGGATTAAAGGAGATTACGTCAAGAAGCAAAGCAGATTAGTGACTTAGGCTGTAATTAATGGGAGTT
The DNA here is from genome assembly GCF_046866305.1 of Octopus bimaculoides. Lineage (NCBI taxonomy): Eukaryota > Metazoa > Mollusca > Cephalopoda > Octopoda > Octopodidae > Octopus > Octopus bimaculoides. Next base: position 2,823,048 of record NC_142953.1, on the reverse strand, counting down.
ACTTACTTTTAACTTGTAGCCAACACCACCAGGTATGACGAGAGGGATAACAGGATGACGATAGCTATAATCTGTGAGTGCACACGTGTTGTGTGTGTGTGTGTGTGTGTGTGTGTGTGTGTGTGTGTGTGTATATATATATATGTATATATATATATGTGTGTGTGTTTAATATATACCCTCACCGGGTGTACAATTAGGGGAGAGAAAGAGGACCCAGATTTATTTTATCTGTCCGATCGAAAATTGATTATCAGAGGAACTCAGGGTAAGCGACGGACAAAGGAGTGAAAAATCGTGAATTTCGAAAGGTGTGTGTGTGTGTGTGTGTGTGTGTGTGTGTGTGTGTGTGTGTGTGTGTGTTCGGTAATCTAAAGCGTGAAAGAGACTGGCTCCTGTTAGGATCCTGCGAAACTTTAAGTCGCATGGAACCGAATCAAACCGCTTTAAATTATATATATATATATATATATATATATATATATATATATTGTATTTCTGTGTCCGTCCGAGGCGACTCGGATGTTTCCTCTTGCGACAGTTTTTTTTTTTTTAAAGTTGTTAGTAAAGAACGCATATTTCGAAAATGAATGGAATATTGAAAGTTGTTGACATAACATATTTCTTGACTGCTGACAGAACGCAGTTGTTGTTGGTGATGATGATGATGGTGGTGGTAGTGTTGTTGTTGGTGGTGGTTGTTGTAATGATGATGGTGGCGGTGGTGGTTGTAAAGCAAGGGTATATGCAGCCAGGTTCAAGGCCAAGCCCCGGGAGGAAGTTGGGGGCGGGGATGACACGAAATCGATTTCAGATTATCGCCTTTGTAGGAGACGGGAGGATCTAACTTGCAGAAGAAACGTGACGGACAGACAGACAGACAGACTGACTGACAGACCGCCTGATAAACAGGAACAGAGACACAAAGACAAATACATACATACACACACACACACACATAAGGTTTCACTATATATTGACTATAGGAAATAGTCTAATATTTGGGGATATGAACCAGCGACGAAAATACTGGTGTTACACTATTTCCTATAGTCGATACATACGGTGAAAAGTTATATTTACAAAATTTTCGTCACCGTTTCTTAACTTACGCAGAATACGCCCCACCCCCACCACCACACGTGTGTGTGTTTTATATACGTATGCATGTATATATGTATGTATGTATGTATGGATGGATGGATGGATGTTGTGGCTGAAGAATGCCTAAACGGCGTTCTGAACACATTCTTAAAACAGCTGATAAACAGGTGATTTTCATTTGACAGGTATGTTACTAATACCAGAATAATGTCTATATATATATATATATATATATATATATATATATATATATATATACTTTATTTATTATATATATATATATATATATATATATGTGTGTGTGTGTGTGTGTGTGTGTGTGTGTGTGTGTGTGTGTGTGTGTGTGTGTAAGTATATATATGTGTGTATCAAAGGGTGGGTCTGGATTGGGTAAAATTGCGATGTATTCCTTACATGCACACACAATACACGCACGCACATTTATGCATAGGTTTATATGAATATAAATATGCACATACCTAGATGTAAACAGAAATATCTAATACATGTGTGTGTGTATAAGTTTGGTAGAACGGAAGAAATAGGACGCAATGCATGCATGTGTCTATATATATATATATATATATATATATATATATATATATATATAAGAATGACCCGTCTTTTTTTGCCTGTCCTTCTAATTGTTGTTTCTCTTGTTCGCTTTTTGTTTATCTGTCCGAACGTTTTAATGCCTTCTATTGCGTTTTTGTTCCATTTTTATATTTATGTGTGTGTATATATATATATATATATATATATATATATATATATATATATATATATATATATTCTTTAAATTTTTAACCGTAGAAACTTACAAAAGTGACTCCAGAACCAAGAGTTTCGTGTGTGTTTGTGTGTGTGTGAGAGAGAGAGAAAGAGAGATCCAATGTGTGTGTTTGAGAGAGAGAAAGATCAAATGTGGGTGTGTGTGTGTGAGAGAGAGAGAGAGATTCAATGTTTGTTTGTGTGTGCGTGCGCGCGCGCATGTTCTCTTAAAGATTCTCATCAAAGTTGGAGGAGCGAAATCTTACCTTCGTTCACAGCACCGACTCCAGGTTATTATAATTGTGAGCCTGGCTGTGGCAGTCAATACACGAAACCCGATTATGCTGGTGTGTGTGTGTGTGTGTGTGTGTGTGTGTGTATACGTCGTCTGTTTATTTAATGTTCGTCTGAATGCAGCACCTACGGATGTATATATGTCTGTCTGTCTGTTTAAAGGTAGGTTGGTGTTGATGATGGCAGCATTAATGTTATTGCTGCTGCTGTTGTTGCTGCTGTACACCCCGTGGGTGGACACTTCGAGTGTGGATATACATACAAGTGTCTATATGTGTGTACGTATGTGTATGTGTGTATCTATATGTGTATGTGTGTGCGTATAGATGTATAAGTACATATACGTATGTGTGTATGTATGTGTGTGTATATATATATGTAAATATGTGTGCATGTATCTATATGTGTGTATATGTATGTGTGCGTATGTATGTGTATATATACATGTATATATATGTCTATGTATATATATGTGTGTGTGTGTATATTTGTGTGTATATATGTGTGTGTGTGTGTGTGTGTGCATATGTATGTATAAGTACATATGTTTGTGTATGTATGCGTGTATATATATATATATATATATATATATATACACACACACATATATATATATATATATATACACACACACACACATATATATATATATATATATATATATATATATATATATATATATATATATATATGTTTAGGGGTTCTCCTTGAGCAGTTTTATTTTTAGATTCTTTTTCTATTTTGTTCTGTTTTGTTATTTCAACAGAAACCCAGCCATTTCGGGTGGCGACCGACTTCGAAAAAGATGTAACGGGTACCGGGGTGGTGTTTGGTTAAGTTTTGGGTGGTTAAGGGTGCTACCCCGTCGAATGTTGTGATTAGAACAGTGTGTGTGTGTGTGTGCTTGTGTGTGTGTGCTTGTGTGTGTGTGGGTCTATGTATGTTGTGCTTTTCATGTGAGTGAGGGTGGAAAAGGGTGGATGAAGGGATGGGTGAGTGGGGAATGTCGTCGGGTGCCCCGTAATTCGTGTTTTAGGGATGTATGGCAACATGTGTGTGTGTGTTTCGTGTGTGTACATATCTTTTATTTGTTGCTTGTTTCACTCATTAGACTACGGCCATGCTGGGGCACCGCATCGAAGGGTTTTAGTCGGACAAAACGACCCCAGGACTTAGTTTCTTTTAAAGCCTAGTATTTATTCTATCGGTATCTATACCGAACCGCTAAGTTACGGAGATGTAAAACACACCAGCACCTGTTGCCAAGCGGTGGCTACACACACACACACACACACACACACACACACACACACACACACACACATACACACACACATATATATACGTACATATATATATATATATATATATATATATATTGATGATTCCTGCGTTGGCACTTTTAGTGCCAACTCGTGAACCTCTCGTGAGATATAAACAGTATCGAGCTCACATACATAATGGTATATGTTTTACTAGTTCGTGGGTAGGCTGTGCTTATAGGCGTAAGAGAATTGATAAGAATTTACTCTCTTACATCCACAAGCGCAGCTTGCCCACGAACAAACAAAACGCATACCTTGTGTATGCGTGTTCGATACTGTTTTATATATATATATATGTGTATATATGCGTATACGTATGCGAGAGATGGGGGGAGGGGGATAATTGCCACCACGCAAGTTAAACCCCGCTACTTTATTAATTAAATACTTACCGACTCACCTCCAACCTGTGTGACAGTTCTTGCAGCCGTTCTCTCACTTTGTTTTCACAACAGCCCCTATCTTTAGCCCTTTCCTACACAAAGCCCCTACTCATATAGGATTATTACCCCTTCCACAATCCCCTCTACCCCCGCTTCTTTCTCTGCTTGTTTATCTATCCTCCACCCCACCAACTTTACGTTTCCACTTCGACACACAGATTTGTCTCCTCCCACTTCACTTCTTCCCCCTCCTCCTCCTCCTCCTCCTCCTCCTCCTCCTCCTCCCATTCCTGTTGTGTTTAGTTAATCTCTCAAAGGCAGGTTACTCCAATCCCCACTCGCTCTCCGCCTTCGCCTACCTCATCTCTTCCTCACATGGAAAGCATCAAGACGGCGATGGGGCCTCTATGTGGTTACTAAACATACTAGAAATAGCAACCGAGTCTCTTAAATCACACTCATAGACGCATGAGTGGCTTTGCGGTAAGAAACTTGCTTACCAACCACATGGTTCCGGGTTCAGTCCCACTGCATGGCACCTTGGGCAAATGTCTTCTGCTATAGCCTCGGGCTGACAAAAGCCTTGTAAGTGGATTTGGGTGACGGAAACTGAAAGAAGCCCGTCGTTTATATATATATATATATATTTACATATGTGTTTGTGCTTGTCCACCCACCACCGCTTGACAACTAGTGTTGGTATATTTACGTTCTCGTAACATAGCGGTTCGGCAAACCAGACCGATAGAATAAGTACCGTCCTACAATCTGTGCAGAAGTTGCATCCTCAGCTCATAACTTCACAACATCAGCCAAAATATAGCGAGCCTTCCTTGCAGAAACTGTTGGCATCAGACGGGCCCTTCTGATCAGTAGAAAGCACTCCTTGTACAAGAAGCGAATGTCTGGACGTTCCAATCTAGTTAAATGACAACCGGGGTGAGGAGATGTAAATGTCCATCACTTCTGCCCGACCAGTTAGGAAAAAGCTTCCTCGAAAAGTATTGATGATGACCACTTTAATGTGGCTGTCCTCTAAGAGACGATGATAGCGCCCTCGCGATTCCGTCAGCTCGATATCTGGGTACGCGGCCTGAAATCTGGTACTTTATTTTTGTTGACCACAGCGGAAGGGTGAAAAGCAAAGTTTACCCCGGTTAGATTTGAACTCGGAACGTAAACAGCCGTAACTAATTGCTGCAAGGCATTTTATTGAATGCTCCAACGATTTTGCCAATCCACGGACGAAAAGCGGAATTGGTGTAACTGACTGAACTTATCCCAACACATCTCAGTTATTTATATTTATTCAATCAAGCCATTACCACCACCACCACCACCAGATCCGTAGAGAAATTTGCAATAGTTCTTTTATTCCTCCATATTTTTCTCCCGTTTGTTAAATTGCTTATTCGTTTATTTCTCCATCTTAATGCGGTCCATCGTTTGTTTATCTGATGTCGGCTGCTAACTAACACGCCCTTCCACTGCTCTGATTTACACAGTTTACAGTTAATATAACAACTGCTTCTATTTGATCGTTGAAGCTATAAATATGCCAAGAGGTGTTAGTTACAATACTAACAAGACAATTCTTTCTTCAATGAACGTGCACCAGACACAAACTTAACCTACGATTTTGTTATCGTTCGGAAGTTGTATCGTTGTTTTTGCTTTTGTTTTCCAAGGAAACCTCACATCTTTTTTTGTTGTTGATTATATTTGTCTCACAAAACCAACTTATCAGATATTTCCAACTATATTAGAACGAAATATTCTTTCGATTTGTTATTGTTAAAAATAGATTTATTTATTAATTCGTTTTTTTTTCTCTCGTTCGGCTAACATTTGTCTTTCCTGTTTTTAACAACCCACAACGGAGTATTTCTTACCAACAAAAGTTTCTCTTACCAACGAGAGAGTCTTTCCAATCAACGAGGGATTGTTTCCCAGCAACAAGAGTCTCTTATCAGCAAGGGAGTCTTTTCCGTCAACATGGGAGTCTCTCCCACCAAACGCGAGAGACTGCCTCACTGACAAGAGGGTCTCTCCTATCAGCAAGAGAGTCTCTCCTATCAGCAAGAGAGTCTCTCTCCCACGAACCCTCGAGTACACACGAAGGCCGTGCCGAGCGGAGCACTGTCATGGATGGCTATTCGCGTAATAATGTCTGTGGGGGTAGTTGGTTCCATTCACAGTTCTTCCGTTTCATGGCAATAATACATTCTTTATCACTGGAATACATACATCTGGGACTGTGGAGTTAGAAGGAAGATGGCGCGGGGCCTGGGTGGCCGGGTGGATGAGGGGAGGGCAGAATAAAGACAGGAAGAGATTGTGTGAAAAAATGAATGGGTGCAAAATTAAAAATGAAAAATAACATATACATACAAACATACACACACACACACACACACACACACACACACACACACACACACACACACACACACACATACATGAAAATGCACGCGCACGCACACACAGATATATTAATATAAATGCATATATATGTACATACACACACATATAAACACTCACCCACACATGTATGTAAATAAATACTCACACACACACACATACACACACACACACATACACACACACACACACACACACACACACACACACACACACTCACACTTACACGCACACATAATTTATGTAATTCCAAGTTAGAGATGTTTGTTGTGAACAAAATAAAAAGCAAAGCATTTCCTATCCCCTCCCCAACCCTCCAACTCCTTCCCTTCTTATACTCCATATCAAACATAGACAAAAGTAGTAAAAAACCCAACCATATTTAAACCAACTTTAATCTCTCTTCTGCCATGTTTTCCTCTCTCTCCTCTTCATCTTTTCGCTCCATCCCTGCGCCGTTTTGGCTGTTAACTAGTCTTCAAAGGGTTCATCGTCTCATCACGACGGAGCGCAGAATCGGTTTCATACTTTCATTTTCTCTTCTATTCTTTACCTCGTTCCATAAAATTCGTTTAATATAATTTCATTCGTCATATTCTTTTCTTTTATAGGTGCAGGAGTGGTTGTGTGGTAAGTAGCTTGCTTACCAACCACATGGTTCCGGGTTCAGTCTCACTGCGTGGCACCTTGGGCAAGTGTCTTCTACTATAGCCTCGGGTCGACCAAAGCCTTGTGAGTGGATTTGGTAGACGGAAACTGAAAGAAGCCCATCGTGTATATATATATATATATATATATATATATATATATATATATATATATATATATATATTTATGTGTGTGTGTATATGTGTGCATATGTCTGTGTTTGTCTCCCCACCATCGCTTGACAACCTTGTAGTATGCTGTACAAAGCTCGTCCATAGTTATTGGCTTCCTGGTGGAAATACTGTTGCTACTGGATGTACATTAGGAATCCCCCCCACAAAAAATGAAGTAGACTGGCATATCAAATTTTGAACCCGTTGAAGGTACACAAGATACCGAAATATCGTTCAACAAATTTAATTATGGGACTCTTTTTCTTTATTGGCGATCGGTCAACTCATATGGCGATCAGTCGACTTACAACACCGCTCTTCGTCTTGGTAGAGTGTGTTTGCTAACTTGACAACAAGATCAAGATGAGCTCTGATTGGCTGTATGCAAATGAGTTCATTACTGGGGTCAAGAACTCGCGTAGGAAAACAAATTTCGCGAGCGGGAAGGGCTACTCGACCTGAAGGAAATTCTAATTGGGGCCCACCTGCAAGATTATGCACTGTTCAATGGAACAGCCTGCTTGTGAAATTAACGTGCAAGTGGCTGAGTACACCACAGACACTCGTGCTCTTAACGTAGTTCTCAGGGAGATTCAGCTTGACACAGAGTGTGACAAGGCTGGCCCTTTGAAATACAGGTACAACTCATTTTTGCCTGCTGAGTGGAGTGCAGTAACGTGCTCAAGAACACAACATGCCGTGAGGTAACGAACTCACGACTTCGTGAACCAAACACCCGAACCACTAAACTATGCGCCTTCACGGAGAAAAGTCTAACTTGATGGTGAATAGCTTTTCTTAAAGACTGATGTCTTCCCTGTTTGGGGAAAGTTAAACTTTTTACGGGGAGAGATGAAGGGAAAACAGGTTTTTGTGTTAAATAAACCAGCTTCCTATACGAACGATGGAGGTGTCTCTCATCTGTTTAAACTTTATGAAATTTGAGTTAAGAACCAGTCTTATGGTTTCTGATGGTTGGAAAAGCCAGGAATGGAAGGAATTTTAAACGAAATAAGAAAAGGGGAGAAAAAAGAAAAGAAAA